>NC_056001.1:101775422-101954952 GCF_018446385.1 Zingiber officinale | reverse complement strand
AAAGAGAACACTAAGCATTATCTACTAATCATCATTAGACTAGGCTCGCTTCACTTTTATATAATTGCTATCTCTCTTTAAAAAATCTTTTGATTATTTAATTGGTAATTTTAAATTACTCACATTTATTTTTATTACTATTTTCACATATTATAACTGATATGTTGCGCACAGCACACTGCGTGACAGTGCGCGCACAGCATATCAAGTGTGTTTTTCTTTCTTTTTTTTTTAAGCTTTCAACTGCTTTTTTTTTTGTATTTTTGGATTTAGGATTTGGGGTATAGTATTAGGCTAAAAAAAATATTTTTATTTTATTTTTTTTTAAGCTTTGAGTTTACGGTATAGTATTTAGGATAAAAAAAAACATTTTTAAAAATTTTATTTTAAGCTTTGGGTTTAATGTTTAGAGTTTGGTATAGTATTTAAGTTAAAAAATATATATATTTTTTAACCTTTGGGTTTAGGATTTAGGATTTAAGATATAGTATTTAGGATGTTTTTTTTGGGGGGTTTTTAGCCCAAAGCTTTAAGAAAAACACAGATGATATGCAGCGCACGCTGTGGCAAGCAGCATATCAACATTACACACACACTAAAGAAAAATATTTATTTTTTAGTTTAGTTATCATCCATAAAAACAATAGATCAATCATTAGCATCCTATTTTACTTCCATTTTAATTTGCTTATCATCCATCATCATCCATAACAAAATATATCATCATTAGTATCCTCTTTTACTTGCATTTTAATTTGTTTATCATCCATCATATTATCTTGCATAATATTTATCATATTATTTTATAAACTCATCAATACTTGGATGATATCAGAAGAAGAATTACCTCAATTACCAGTAAATACAAAAAATATATACAATTATAGAAGTCAGAGATATTTAACCAAACTATACTCATGCAAATAACGAGCTATGACATTACAAGAAGAATTACCTCAATTACCACTAAAATATATATATATATATATATATATATATATATAGACACACACACACAATTCTAGAAGTAAGAAACATCTAACCAAACTATACTCATGCAAATAATGAGCTATGACATTGCAAGAAGAGTTACCTCAATTACCACTAAATATATATACATATATACAATTTTAGAAGTGAGAGATATTAACCAAACTATATTCATGCAAATAACAAGCTTAGTTTTATAAGAACTACAACAAAAAAATACAAATAATTATTCCTTACACTTGTAAATTTATGAAAAAACATGCAATCTCATATACAAACTTTTACTCAGTCAAATTATTTCATGTCTACAGAAATATTAAAATATTTTTTAAAAAAAATAATAATTGTTGTACACTGTTAGAATAGATGTGCTGTTTTTATGATAGAAAGGAAAAAATACAATTTGTCAAATTCACTAAATGGATCTAATATAAAATATTAGCAACTTATCTGGACCATTAGAAACCAAGACGAACAAAAACCCCATCCCACATTAGCATGGAATGAAAAGACCATACATGAAAATTTATGTCCCGCCAAATTTTAAAAAAAAAATCTTAACAAATATGTAAACATTATAGGCTTTCTAAGTGAAGTAACCTCAAAAACAACATCCACAGACCTCAGCTCACTCAATGAACTTTTAGCTAAAACAAAAAACTTAAGCTAAAATAAAACACTTGATAACTAAACCTTAATAGAAGAACACTTTAATAAATAATAATTTAAAAAATCTTTTAATGACACCTTAGATGAGCTGGCTAACGATGCAATCTTAGGAGAATTTATGATTTGACCTCTTTAGAAACTAATCAATCCAATAGTAATTATGACTTAAGCATGCAGATCATAACTCATTCATATTATTCAAAGAAACCAAATGAAGAAACTAAACATAACAAGGATCATGAAAGATATCAACTACAAATTTGCAAGTCATTTAGAATGACTTCTTCTATAGTTAGTTATGACTTTAATGTTAGTCAACCAGTTAAATTCTTTATTTGCTTCTATCTATCAAATAGAGATGCTCTTTGCATATAAGAGATATAGAATTTGTACTGAGTAGTGAGTAATGATTATTATAGTGTCTAATGATACAGTAGTTTTTCATATTGCATTCATGAATATATTTTTTCTTTGTTTCTAAAAGGCACAGGAATCAAGGGAAATTAATGTTCCACTCCCTCAATTGCTTACACAGAAGTTAGGAAGAGATTCAAACTCCTTTCCTCAAAAAGATTTTTTAGCCTAAACTATTCAACCGAAAGTGGTAAGAAACAAACTCCATATACAAATAAGGGAAATGCCATTTTTGCCCTTCTCAAACAACCTTCGTCTTCCTTTCTTAGCACTAATCTCAACAAAGCATCTTCTTGAGCCAGCTCTCATCTCCACTCCAATTGATGGCACTTGGAGGACAAAAGCAGTGGAGGCAGTGTCAATGTAGTTGGCATCATCAGTCTAGGAGGCTCGACAACAACGCCATCAAAAAGCATCATCAATTTGGTTGGTACTGTAGTCAAGTCTGAAAGGCTCAGCTAAAACATTGGAGGCAACGACATCAATCTAGCAGGCCTTATTGCCAAGTTTAGGAGGCTAATCAAGTAGTGGGGAGGAGTTTGTTCTAGCGAACAAGTAGGTTGATCAAGGTCAAGCCTTCAGAATCGATGGCAACAATTAAGCATTTCCATGGGAGAGATTCAGGAAGATGGACGTATCCAAGCAATTTCCTATTCTTCTTACCTCTTTATCCTTCCTATATGTCAAAGAAGCAGTCAAGGATAATATAAACAAGATTCCATCCAATTTACTCTCTCTACAGTTGCACTAGAAATTCCTTTCCACTTCCTCTCCTTCACATGAGGTAAACAGTGCCTAAGTGAAGGCAAAAAGAAATAAAATATATTATCTTACTTCCTATTGTATTTCTTGTTATGTGAACAAAACCCGGAGGAAAGAAATGAAATCGCATATTATATGTTTATTAGACGCCTAAACTTTATTTCCTCCATTTTGTCCCAATCTAGCAGAAACAAAATAAGAGAAACCAGATGGAAGCAAATTCCATAGTTATCTTTACTTTGTTCCAAGTAAACAGGACAAAATGATAATATTATTTCTTTTCTTTTCCTACTATTTCTGTCTTAAGAAAACATCATAAAACCCATCATCAGCAATAGACATATAACCAAAGAATAAGAAAAGGAAAATTTGAAATTCAACTCATGGTTGTCTCCCACATTAAAGATTTGATTAAATAGCCGCTTATACTGAAGATGTTAAATTTGCTGAAAAATTAAAACTTCAACCAAAGAAATAAGAGAAATGCTGAAAGGTTTACATTGTAATAGATGATCAAAAATCGCTGAAATATAAAACTCTTAAAAGAGAAACGATATAATACATTTTATTTTCAAGTTACCCTCATTCAAGGGAAAATAAATGCAATAGCACTTGACCAAGAAAGACACGAAACCGAGGATGATTGCTTCATAGTATGCATACAGAACAAGAATGGTATTCAAAGAACATGTATGTATATATACATGTATTGAAAACAGTGGAAACAGCATCTGCAATGAGATGCATTGATGAAAGGCTTGAAGCGAGATGGTCAAAGACCTAAAACAGGTTTGAGTCCCAATATACCTGATAGATATGTCGTAAAAGGAACGATGGTGACTTGTGAGGCGAGCTGCACTCATGCACAGTAGTACAGAGAATAAGGGTTTGCTTACCAAACAAATCTCAAACATCAAACTAAATGAAAAATTGGACAAGGAAAAGAACAGCGAGACAAGTACTACAAAAGACTGCAAGCAAGAGTTCAATAAAAGATGATATAAAAATGCCTTATTTTAACTAAGATAAAACATCAAAACTCAACCGTGCTGTAGTATTCATTGGAAATATGAATTGCATTGCTTTATTTGATTAGAAATGTAAAATAGGGTTGACATCAGTCACAATAAATTGTTAATTTATACAAGTTAAAAGACAGGATACAACATCCTCAAATGGGCAGCTAATCAGTCCATAATTTGTATATAGTTGTTGGTCATTATAAGAGGTCAACAATAAATAGTTGCAATCTAGGAAAATAGTTTAATTTTATAATTTAGGTTTCAAATTGATTCAAATTCTATTATCAACCTCAACAATTATTGTTATGGATTATCAAGCATATTTTCTCAAAATTGTGTGGTTCCTTTTAGAGAGAAAAAAATGGTTTCCTTTTGGTATTTGACCAACGAGGATTGCCCACTTGATGATTCAGAAAAGGAAGTGCCATTTTGATTTATATAGCTACAAGTGGTAGCAAACAACTAGATATCATTCTGGTTGTTTATTAATATGATTTAATTATATAGCATCTTCTCACTCCTGCCACCAACAAACCAAAATGAATAGAAAATTATATATAAAACTTTATATGATTCAGCTGAGATCATAATATCAGTAGACTACAGTTATAAAAATTACAGGAGTAATGAACCTGTTTCACAATGCTAGAACGCCGATCCAATAGCTGAGTATTAAGGGGAGCAATTAGTTGCTTTAGGAGTGTAGGAAAGGATTTGTAATCTATAGCACCTGATAGAATATCAAAATGTTTAGTTCAGTGATAATGAGAAAAAAGTCAAAGGGAACTCCGATGAACAAAAAGAGAAAAGTTAGAGCATGGATCTTCTAATAAAAAGAAAAAAGAAAAAATAAAGATGAAAAACCTAACCAGATAATAGATCCAAAATTTGCAGCATTAGTTGTTCCAAATTGTCCAACAGACAAGGTCCACAACTATAAAATATTAAAATTGATCCATTTCTTAATAGCATAAGCTTATAGAATGACCAGTTAGTGCTGAAGGTCCTATATCTAATACTGGCAAAATCAGTATGCAAGGAAATAGATATCCAGGTTGATTCACTCCAGGTGTTGGACATAGGCAAGGATCAGTGCAGTCCAGTCAACCCACCCACAGGGGAGGTGGGTGTGTTAAAAATATAAATATGCAACCAGATCCTTTCAATGAAGGCTCAAAATTCTAGGAAAATGGTTAGCCAATCAACTCAAACAAATAAACTCGTCACATATGAGCAAAAGCTGTACGTAAGGCATTAAATTAGTGAAAAAAAACTACCTAAGAAATGAAAGATTACGGAAGGCAAGACATGGTCATGAATTTGTCTTGCCCAATATCAAGCAAGACAAACCATTCCAAGGAGATATTGACAGTGAAAAGTTATCAAAACCTCAGAACAAATGGACAACAAACCTCTGGCACCAGATACAAGTAGCTCCCACAAAAGAACAAATTAGCCTCAAGCAAGTCTACCTGCCTCTCTTTTCCTCTTCTTCCTCCTCTACCTCTTCCTCCACTGATTTTTTTTCCTTCTAATAATTAACAATTGCTAATCAGCACCATCTTAGACTCAAGTATGTCAGTCGGCACCAGAATCCAAATATACAACCATGTCACAGGAACCACTTTAAACCATGACCCAAGCTATGTTCGGTAAATTACACAAGCCAACACACATACTATGACCAAGGGATTAGCATCCTGGAAGATATAAGAATCAGTAGTGCTAAAACCACAAATAGACCTAACAAAATCTTTTGAAAAAGGGGCCATTCCTTGCTTCTAGTTTCATGAGGGAGCTCTTGACCAGTTAATAGAAACTTAAGACTCATCGAGTTGGAGTTGCTTGTCGATCATTTATTCATTTTCTGCCTTCCTGGTTCAATTTTATTTAAATCCGTGTTACCTGCAGCAACAAAGGCCACCGTTTTTCAATTTTCAAAGGATTAGTGTGCACAGAAGCGTGAACCTCTGTAGATAATTATCAATTGTAGTACTTGTTATGTCTCAATCAACATGTTTGATTAACAAATTTTCATCAACAAAAATTCAGAAATTGGAGTTTTCTTGTATCCCTTGTAACATCAACCTTCTGTTTCTTCTCAAGTTCATCCATCCCTCTAGTTTTGAACTCCAAAAATGAAATCATTGAAAATCTGGTATTGTTTCTCCTGAACCTCTTGGTAGTATATTGAGAAAAAGTGGAAGATGGAAGAAGGGTAGAATCAATAGAATAATTTGAAGCTCGACGTGGAGAAAACCATTAGAAAGGCTTTAAACTGACTATATGAAATGTGAATTTAAAAATAAGAAAAAACATTTACATACATGGACATAAAATTCAAGTAAAAAATTTTGAATATCTTGAACTCTGTTATGATATTAGTAAAATGAAAAAAAACCTTTGGAGTATTATGTATCACTGTGTGTTCTTTAAGATAAAAAAAATTTATAAAATTGTGGTACCACCTGGATCAAAGTAACCAACATGTTCAAAAAATTGATGTAGCAGAGATGAAAATATTAAAGATGGATATGCAAAGATAGTAGAAAGGACAAAATAAAAACTAGTGTCTATAGGGAGCAATTAGGTGTTGCTCCAAAAAAAATAAAATGAACAAAAATATGTATGGTAATATGGATAAAATAGAGTGGATGATGGAAGGAGTAGAGAAAGGCCAAAGAAAACTTAAATTGATTCATTGTTTGAAGTGGCATTCCGTACAGGGTACAGTCGAAACGTATTGTTCTGATAAATTACCAAAGCTCGATACTACTCAGCACAGATAAAGTCTTTTATGTCGTTATATCAATCGTGTTGATCATGTCATGCCAACACTCAATGCCTCTTAGCATATTACAACACAAGTCAAAATGAATTAAGATAATGTTGCTATCTTCTTTTTATTCTTCTTTATCTCTTTTAATGTTCTAAATGACAGTCGAGGCGACTGCCTAGGCGAGAGGCGGGCATCAACCGCACCGCCTCAAGCTGAGGCTTTTAGGTAGTAACTCACCATCTTCCGCCACCACCGCGCCTAGAGTTGCCGCTACTGCCGTTTCACCACCGCAACACGCCCGGATGCATGGCTTGGGCCCGACGACGAGTTCGGATGCGTCGCGCGAGCTCGAACACGATGTTCGAACCCTGTGATGAGTCTAGAGGCATCGCACAAGCCCGAACGCATCGCGCAAGACTAGACGCGTCACCCGAGCTTGACGACGGGCTCAGAGGCGTCGCCTGGACCCGACGAAAGGCCTCGACAAGTTGCTCAAGCCTAGTAACGCATCCAAACTCATCGCGCGGTCTCGGCAATGTGTCAAACTTGTCGCCCGACTGAAACAAAGTACGCGATTAAGTTGTAAGTTAAGGTTTAATTAAATTACTGTGTTAATAATTTTAATCAACTCCTAACTATGATTGGAATAATTTAAATAGACTTAATTAAAACCTAATAAAATTATCCTATTAATTTTATATATATATATATATAATATTTTTTAATTTTTAAATATTTAGATTAAATATTTAATTTTAATTAATATATTTGATAAAAGTAAATATTATAGAAAATAATGATT
Organism: Zingiber officinale; assembly: GCF_018446385.1. Classification (NCBI taxonomy): domain Eukaryota; kingdom Viridiplantae; phylum Streptophyta; class Magnoliopsida; order Zingiberales; family Zingiberaceae; genus Zingiber; species Zingiber officinale. Next base: position 101,947,514 of record NC_056001.1, on the reverse strand, counting down.
ATTTATAATATTATGTATAAAAAAATAAAAAATATTCAACCACCTAAGCACTACCTAGGCACCGCTTAGGCAGCCGAGGCGTTAGGCGATACTACCGCCCTGCCACCGCCTACCGCCATTTACAATACTGATCTCTTTCCTCCTTTCATCTACAATTCACCGCTAGTACAATACATTGAAATGTCAACACAATATCAAAATAGTATTGTTGTAGTCAAAGATTGAAATTTTAGCACGACTTGAAATTTTATACATTCAATTGATAAAATAGCAAATAATTTATGCAGTTAAAATACTATTAAGGAAATACAATTTAGATTTATAAAAACACCCTCCCAAAGTTTCCAAACTATCATCAAAATGGCTCCTCTCAATTACTTGACGTTGGTTTTTTTTTTCAAAATACCCTACAACTTGGAATTGTAAAAACACCCTCCCAAAGTTTCCAATCTATCATCAAAATGCCTCCTCTCAATTACTTGACTAAATAAAAGGCAAACTGTGGTGTGGATGTTGAGGGCAAAGTCGATTTAGTATTACCTATTTATTACCTACTCTCTTCATTGCTCAATCCGCACAAACAACATAGGATCTCCAATTTCCTCTTTATTCTCCAACAATACATTCAACAACGAACCTACCAGTACAAACAATAACAACGCCCGCCACCATCATATGGCACTCAAGATTCCTCCAACAACATCTTGTATCAAGCTCATTAATGAACATATCGCTTTGACAGCCATGGCTACTACACCAAGCTCCACAGTCAAGGACTTCAACTAACACCAAATTGAAATTCCCCAAGACAACATTTATTAGCATATAGCACCCTTGGAAGAATCACATCAACACTCTCTACCCACTACTTTAGATGCATTGCTTGGCAATGGGACCTCCTTCGAGGTCGACCAAGTCAACAACAAGTTTATATTTAACATAAATTTGCCAAGACTTATTGCCTCCAATCCTCCACCTTGATACATTGCCTCAAGTGTGCGTCACTGAGCTGTTCATCACCATCGTCACTGTCACTCTCTCAAGCACCTTATCTCGCTCCCTACTAACAGGGATCCCAAAGGTGATGTGAGTTGACAACACGGGCAATAGTTGACAGCAATTCAACAAGATGTCTTAAGAGTCTTGCTGTTCGTGAACCACTCACATGCAAGACAAAAGCATGTCATGATCCATTCATCTTTGCCCAAAAATTTAGCTCTCTGACTTTATATGTCTACATCATGCTAATAGGTAGGCAAAAGCATATGCAAAGCTTTGAACAGAGTAAGGACAACGACAATGTAATCAGCATTGGAAAGACTCCCAACAACTGGATTAGTAAGAGTTCTGTGTATTCTGCTTCCTCTTGGCAGTAGTCCAGCACTTGAAATCTCTCATGCTGGATGTGAAGAAACAAGGAACCAAAATACATCTGCGTACAATAAACTTTGGCAGTAACTATTTTGAATTTTGCATTTAAATGGCAAGATTGTTCCTTCAAATAGTAAATTAACATATTTTGCAAGTGAAATAAGTTCTTTTAACCCAAAAAATGAAATAAGTACGATTGATAACAAGTTGCAAGACGAATGAAGCAGTCAATATGTTTGCTCTACGCCAAGGTTGTCAAAATCAACGGAAGGGAGTTGTAGAATCGTAAACTCGTAGTATCGTAACACGAATCGTAAGTTTCTACCAAAATGTAAAATTATATATAAACATATATATACTCATAGAAAATAACATAGATAAGATTAACAACCTCAAAAACACATTAAACATTTGATTAAACTAAACATTTATAAGATCTTCTACAATCCACACATAAAAAAAGTCATAAGTCACAAATTTTAGATAACATATAAGTCTACAACATGAAAAATAATAGTCAAGTTCTAAGCTTCATAAATTCATGAATTCATAATCATCCTCCATGTGTTCTTCATCTCCAGCATCCTCCATGGCATCTCCACCTTCTTCAACTTCATCATCATCATCATAACTAGGCAGTTCCAAATCATCATGAGGTGCTCCACTACTAGGTCTTCTTCAACTGGAACCAAATCTTCATTTGAAGCATCCAAATCTAAATTTTCACTATCATCCACAATCCAATCATCATAAGAAGCTAGGTCATCAATGCTATAGTCATTGACTTTCCTCAATTCCTTCTTCTTGGCTAATTTTGAATTAGCCATCACAAAGACTACGTCATTCATCGTTTTTGCCTTCAAACGATTTCTTCTCTTAGTGTGGACCTAAATAATAACAAAATCAATTAACACATACTCATATAATCACATACAACTAGGTAATTTCATTCAAGAATGAAATGCAATACCATCTCAAATGCACTCCAATTCCTCTCACAGCCAGATGAGCTGCATGTCAAGCTCAAAACACGAATAGCAAACTTTTGCAACTCAGGATGTTCATAACCATATGATTCCCACCATTGTGCTGGAGTTTTGGTTTCAATTCCACAAGTGGCTACTGCACTACCAAAGAATTTCTTTGGATATTTGAAGTCTTCCAGTTGAGCATCAATCTTCTTTACTTCTTCCATACTTTCAACCATCCTTTGTAGACAATCATATATTCCTCTTTTCACTTCAAAGTCAGCTTTAAAATTAGGACTGTAATGAAATTGAGGGTTAAGGTAATAGCCCGCAGCATGCAAAGGCCGATGCAGTTGATTATCCCATCTTGCATCTATAATTTCCCATAGAGGCAAGTAACTAAAGAGTGAGAAAAAATTTGAATCAGTTTCCAAGAAATTATAAATTTATACGAGTATTTAATAATTAGTAATAAATTAGGTTACCTTTTCTTAATACCATTAAAGGCAGCTTGTATCTTTTCTTTGGCCCGGTCCATTTCCTCATAAATGAACCCCATGGCAGGCTTCTCATCTGAGTCTACCAAACGAAGGACTTTAATCAAAGGATAAGCACTCCTCAAGCATGTAATAATGCTTTTCCAGAAGTCCTTATCCATTACCACATTTTCAATAACCTTTCCATCTTTAGTCTTTGCAAATTGACTAGATTTCCATTCTTTGGATGTAAACATTCTAATCAATGCTCCCTTATTGTCATTCAAGCAACCCAAAGTCAAGTAAGATGTGGCAAAACGGGTAGTGGCTGGTCTAATCAAATCCTTTTCTTTGGTAAAATGATGCACTAGAGAAATAAGCGCAGTCCTTGAATAGATGTAAGTTGTGATCTTTTTACCTCGTGCAATTGTCTCTTTATGTATTGGTATCTTTTTTTCAAAATCCTCCAACATTAAATCGATGCAATGAGCTGCACAAGGCGTCCAATATAGCCTCTTTCTCTTCCCCATCAACATCTCCTCGGCTGCTTTGTAGTTTGCTGCATTGTCTGTGACAATTTGCACTACATTCTCTTCACCAACTTCTTCAACAATTTCATCCATCAACTTGAAAATCTTGTCAGCTGTTTTAGATATATCAGATGCATCAATTGACTTCAAAAAAATGGTTCCCATAGGACTATTAACCAAGAAGTTTAATATAGTCCTCCTCCTCTTATCTGTGCTGCTCTATAACTTCTTTGGTGCAATCAACTTGTTGTTTCAAATACTTGACTCTAATCTCATGGTAGGATGGAGGCTTAAAGCCAATACCATGTCTTGCAACCAAGTCTAGCATCTTCTTGAATTCATCACTTTTTGCCACATGAAAAGGTATAGCATTATTGTAGAAAAAAGAGGCAATCCCTTGGCAAGCTTCCTCCCTCAAATTCTTCTTGAAAATGCCATTGATGGTAGTTTGACTACTCACACCCCTTTTCTTGAATAGATCAGCAGGATTCTTTGCAATTTCTCGCCTTTGTCTTTTTGCACCCTCCACCTCCTCATCTTCATATTAGCCAAGAGGACTTGAATCACTTGATCTTCCTTCAATCTCCTTTGCCCTCTTTATTAAATTTTCTTGCAATGAGGATACAATTTTCCACATTTCCTTCCTTACATCATCACTAACAGCCTTGCATGCTCCAACATCCTTTTGTGTTCCTGCCAAATGATGCTTGAGTCTATAAATCCCTCCATTTATCACCTTTTGACAGTATTTGCATTGCACTTTCTTTGGATTTTCATCAACTGCAATTCCATGTTTCCAACCTGGATCAGATCTATTTCCAGGAGCATTCACTGCCAATCTTTTGGAATCTGAAGTTCCACTAGTTGTGGAAGCTACGCTTGGAGTGGCTGCACCACTATTGGAGTTTGCTTCACCAGACCCACCAACACTAGCTTCTGTACTCATTTTCGTGAAATTAAAGAAGAACAAGAACACCACCACGCAGCTTCAGCTTCACCAACGACACTGCAACTCTGCAACAGCAGCTCGCGAACCACAGACGTGGCCAACAGCCTTCAGAGATGCAGACGGGACAGAGACGGCCAAAGAAGTAAAGAACAGAGACCCACAGATGAGATAGATGGAGAAGGGACAGAGGCGGATGGTGGCGTACCTTTAATCGAAGTCAGTCACAGTGCCGGTCAACGCACATCGGACGCACAGGGAGGAGGAGACAGACGCGTACGTGAAGGAGACGATGGTTGCTGAAGAAGAACGAAGCACAGCAGTTGCGGCGACGATGGCTCGTGACGCGACTTAGGAAAGTTAGGGTTTCTTGGACCCGTGTTTGATCGATCGCTGCGATCGACCTTCCGGTCTTGGAAAACCAGCGGACATTTCGCGTAGAATCGCTGGACTCTTACGAGTCTACGATTTCCGCTACGCTTCCACGCGATTCTGCATGATTCCACCCGATTCCGCTTCCGCCTGGGCACGCAACGCAGAAGGCCACCAAAAACGCGTAGAATCGTGCGATTCTACGTTCCGACTCGCGATTTTGACAACATTGCTCTACGCCTTCATGTCGATGAGATAATGCACCAGATCCATACTTTAGTTTATTTCTATTTTTTCCCAACAGAGTCAATAATGTTGGCAAGTTCTAAAATTTGTTAGGTGCTAGTCGGGAGTTAGACTAGCGCCTAGTGCCAAGGCCATCTAAGCGGGGATTAGGCGCCGCTAGACGGATTCCATGGTATCAACATAAATTACAGAATAAATCACATACTATAACTCCAACACAATAATATCAAATTTAAAATGAGTTCAAAATTATACAACTAATAAAATATCACATTTATTCTACTTCTCCATAATTTTCAATAACTTATTCTTCATCGGACACAAACTCAATATCATCATTGTGATCCTCCTCTTCTTCTTTGGATGCAAAATCATATTCGTGAAGTTCTCTCACTCTAGAGCTTCTTCGGAATTGTAGATTTTCATCTGCTCCACTTGCTTCATCAACCATTTGCCAAGTGAGCTCAGAACCTAGTTTAACTTCATCATCTTCCCCCACCATCCACAATCCAATCTTATGCATTTGAAACATCTTTTGCAAGAAGGACATCGACATTCCTTTCTTTTTCTCTTTTTTATTTGTTCAACAATCTAGCATTAAATTGGACAAATACTATATTGTTCAACCTGTTGACATCCAACATACTTCTTTTCTTTGTATCAATCTAAATAAATAAATATTATAGTTAATAACATGAATATAAACTTTAAAAATTAATACTTTACTTTAAAGTTTAAAGCTTACTCCTTCAAATGCACTTCAATTTCTTTCACACTCAGATGAACTCGTAGTTAATGAAAGTATTCTCAATGTCACTCTTAGCATGTTGAGTGTGTAAGCACTGTATGTACTCCACCATGTACACGGATCAAATGTATCATCATTTTTTCTAGCCAATATTTTTCCAAATAACAGTCTTATCTCTATATTTTGCAAATTCATTGTTAATAATTGTATCTTGTAGATCAAACTTATTGGCATGCAAAATTTTTATGCATTCAAAAATCCCCGTCGCGACCTCCTCATAAAGAGCAATAGAACTATCTTTATAATAAAAAGAAGGATTCAATAAAAAGACAGTGGTATGCAATGATGTATCAAGCATATCCTTCATTTTTGACTCAATAATCAATATAATAAGTTGATAATTTGATTCCACATTGTCCAGGGCCAGTTTGATAGCTTCTTTAGGTTGAAGAAGCTCCCCATATAGAAGCCCCAAGGATGACTTTCTATCTCCATCTACCAATCGAACTTTTACCAAAGGAGCAAATATTTTCAAACAAAATATCACACCATTTCAAAAACTCGTGCTTCTAACAGTAGAGTAAGCCAATTCCCTTTGTAGAGTAAGCTAAATTGATGAGAGAAAAGTGACCTAAGATCTTTTAGAGTTCATGTGCAACTCACACTATTAATCTCATGCTTGAAAGTATTGGCAAGCTTCCACGATATTAAAAGGTAATTGAGCATGCTAAGTCTTTTACCATTTTCATTTATGCTCACCGTGTCATTGATGAGAAGAGACATATAGTCTGGCCACGAGTTACCAGGTTTGCATCAAATTTCCTCACATTACAAAGTTTGATTGAAAAAAAATCTAGTTTAAGGGTCATGTTTACAAGTGATACGCGAAAGAAATGTAAATGGTCAAAAACCAAACAAAGGGAATTGGCTTACTCTACTGTTATAAGCATGAGTTTTTGAAATGGTGTGACACTTTGTTTGAAAATATTTGCTCCTTTGGTAAGAGTTCTTCGATGGTAGATGGAGATAGAAAGTCATCCTTGGGGCTTCTATATGGGGAGCTTCTTCAAGCTAGAGAAGATATCAAGTTGGCCCTGAACAATGTGGAATCAAATTATCAGCCCATTATATTAATTATTGAGTCAAAAATGAAGGATAGACTTGATACATCATTGCATACCACTGTCTTTTTATTGAATTCATATTTTTACTATAAAGATAGTTCTATTGTTCTTTATTAGGAGGTCACGACGGGGATTTTTGAATGCATGAAAATTTTACATGTCAATAAATTTGATCTACAAGATACGGTTATTAACAAGGAATTTGCAAAATATAGAGACAAGACTAGTTATTTGGAAAAACATTGGCTAGAAAAAAATGATGATACATTTGATCCATGTGCATGGTGGAGTGCATACGGTACTCACACACCCAACTTGCTAAGAGTGGCATTGAGAATACTTTCATTAACTACAAGTTCATCTGGGTGTGAAAGAAATTGAAATGCATTTGAATGAGTAAGCTTTAAACTAAGCTTTAAACTTTAAGTCTTTAATTAAAGTAAAGTATTAATTTTTAAAGTTTATATTCATGTTATTAACTATAATATTTTTTTTAGATTGATACAAAGAAAAAAATAGGTTGGATGTCAACAAGTTGAACAATCTAGTATTTGTCCAATTTAATGCTAGATTGTTGAACAAACAAAAAAGAGAAAAAGAAAGGAATGTCGATGTCCTTGCAAAAGATGCTTCAAATGCACAAGGTTGGATTGTGGATAGTAGGGAAGATGATGAAGTTGAACTAGGTTCCGAGCTCACTTGGCAAATGGTTGATGAAGCAAGTGAAGCATATGAAAATCTATAGCCCGAAGAAGCTCTAGAGTGAGAGAACTTCACAAGGATGATTTTGCATTCGAAGAAAAAGAGCAGGATCATAATGATGATATTGAGTTTTTGTCCGATGAAAAACAAGTTGTTGAAAATTATGGAGAAAAAGTAAAATAAATATGTGATATTTTATTAGTTGTATAATTTTGAACTTATTTAAATTTGATGTTGTGTTAGAGTTATAGTATGTGATTTATTATGTAATTTATGTTGATATTGTGGAATCCGCCTAGCGACACTTAGTCCCCACCTAGGCGACCTACGCACTAGGTGAGGTTCTGACGCCTAGCAAATTTTAGAACCTTGATGGGAGTACTGTCAAGAGAAAAATGGATAAAAATGCCTGGGTGAACAAAGATGAAGGGCAAGATGTGATTAAAAGAAAATATGCATCCATTAGTCAAAATAAGTCATTACTCATTACTAATTAGATCACGTGATAATTTCAAGCCATATATTGTCAGATAATTCATACACAAAGTCTAAATTTATGCAAAAAAAAAATAGTTAGATCAACAATTACTAAAATGATGAGGGTATTTTTTGCACATTGGCTTGACCTATAGGCCATCAAGGGATTATCCCTCTTGAAAACAAGGCCCTATTGACTTTGCCCTTCCTTGAAATTCGCCTTTAGGGGATAGGAATATCTTATTAGTTTGTCAATGCAGGAATAGAACCCTCCTCATCAGAGTTCTAAAGGGAAATTAAAAAAAATCCTAGATGTTCCCACAATTAACACCATCTGACAAGAACATTTTTGAACAAGAACTTAAACCATGTGAGTCACACAAGAGACTGTCTATCAATAAGATATGTGGCCATGAGGTGAAGGCTAAGCATTTCATTGAGCCTTATTAAGCCTAAGATCCTATTCCTGGCCCATATGAGATTAGAACTTCTAAAAAATATTCAAAGGCACGAGGTTAAGTTAAGTTTACAGAATGGTTTAAGCTATACAAAATTTGGTTAGATTTGACCAAGAGTCGTTCCATTTGACCATACAATCGCACAAAAGTACCCTAGTAAAAGAAATAGCAACAATTTTGATAAGAAACTAAGTATGGGTGACAGGAAACGAAGTATGGGTGTAATTAGATCATAACATAATAAATAGCACATGAACCTCCGAAGATAAGGCCTTCAACTCTTTGCATGGCAGCAATGCGAAGTGACCAATCTTTCTCTGGAACAAGCATAGATGCAATATTTTCAAATTCCTTAATGAGTTCCTTCTCTGAAAACACGTTAATAGGAACCGGAGGCTTTTCAGCAGACTCATTGTCACCTAAAAATTCATTCAAGATTAATGGTTAATAAGAACCAAAACTAATGGACAATAAACTCTTAGGTGCATATTCAAATGTGCAAACTCACATTTCATTCATACTGGTAGAAACATTAACAATGTATCCTGATTTTTTTCTACAATCAATAATATGATGCAAGCAAGGGCAAGCAATTACATTAAGCATACCAAACAAGTACCGTCATGTCAATGTTGGAATAGGGGCAATTGCTTAAGTGTGTGGTCAACCAGGTTGAAAATGAATATTGGAGTTGTGCTATTGCTTGCTCTGAAAACAGTGCAAAGTACAGGAAGAAAAAAAAAAGGAAGAATCACAAAGAAAGTCTACTTATTCACTAGAACCTGTTATTGAGCATTTATTATTTTTGTACTGCCACTTGGGTGATATGACCCTAAAAAAGAGGACCAATTAAAAGACTGCTCCAATTGCACATTCAATTGAAAATTAGTTACTTTTATCTCCATTAGAATAAGTCACTCCCTTTAGAATTAATTCTTTCCTCTATTTTTTCTAAAATAAATCAACTTCCTCATTGACAAAACACCTTCTATACTCTGATAAATTATTACCATATGAGCCTTTCGTATCAATCAAATTAATGAATACCATTTGGAATTTATAGGTTGATTGCCTAAGAGTGATCATTCCCATGAAATAAATAAAAAGAGGATGTTCTCAAGAGGATCGACCTCCAAACATCAAATGATATTGTTTCATTACTTATATCATAGAGTGAAAACGTAATGGAATCCAATACATTTTGTCTACACGGAATTAGATTTTTCTCTAGAGGAAATAAAAGAAGTAACTTATTCAAGAAAGAAGATAAATTGGCTCTAAATTGATGGGCAATCAAAGGGTTCTTTAAATTGATCCATTTTTTCCAAAAAAAAATCAATTCTAAAAACATAATTGTTGGCTATTCCTTCCCATGAAAACAAACAAAATCTTAACAGGTATATATATAATATTTGGAAAACAAATGGATGATTTAAGGTGAAGATCAACACTAACCACTAGAAAATGAGGTTTCTCTTTGAGCTATCTTCACCTTTGGACTGTTCTTCTTATGGTTTGCAAATGATGGCCTCATTTCAGCTGAAATATAAGAAATTCCAACTCCATCTGACAGCTGAGGCTTTGGTTGTATTTTTTCTAACCTGGCATTGATTTCCTTTATCTGCAAGAATAAACAAATGTTTTGAAAGAAGCTCCTTCAAATCTAATAGCATAAAAAATCCTCTCACAAGTTAACCCTCATGACCTTAAATTGTAAACACGAAACTCAGAAAACTTCATTCCGATCAAGAAATCAAGCTTAAATTGTGTTCAAAGCCTTTGAAAATTACCATTGAGGAAGGAAGATGGTGACGGTGTAATTCATCACAAAATTGAGGTCCAACTTGGGCATACATCTCCTACAAGCAAGCCACCACAACATCAGATGTTCATATCATAAATTGTATGTGATCATACCTACACTTAGGAAGAGTGTAAATTTCAGGTGATGTCACAATAATTTATTACAACCCTTTTCTCATCAAAAATTTACTAATCGCCAAGCATTACTTGTCCAGTGTAATAAGAACATAAGCACACAGTTATCCCATGGTTTATAAAACTATACAATACCACCATTATAGTTGGTATTTACCAGACATGAATTGATAGTGTAACCACCCTACTTATGGTACTCTACCTTTGTACGTGCACATTAGGGAGTTTGTGGAGTATGTGCAATATATCATAGGTATTGGTATATTGCCTGTACCAAGCTGCACTAACTTTTAATTGCTAAACATAATCAATGATATTTAATGATTATGTAGATATTTTTCCCATTTTCATGTTGGTTTCACTGTATATACTCCAAGCCACCTCATTTAACTTACTTTTTTTTTTCATATTCCCTCTACATCTACCCTTTTCTACTTGACTTCATTCAGGGTGCCAAAAGTTATCAATCCTGCTTGTTAGCTTAGTACAAGGATAGAGAGATGTAACCAGTAAAAGTGAATCAGTGAGTATATGCATTCTGCAATGCAGACATACTGCAAACAAGGCAATATTTTGGCAGATGCTACCGCAAGGCCATCAAATGTTCTAAGATTGGCAACGAGTTTGTTCTTCTTTTGCAAATAAGCTTGTTGCCTTCTTGCTATTACTATATTTCATATCATAATCAGCCACAAATTTAAGTGACAAAAACCGACACTGTGTTTTTGTCTCATATTAGATTATAGATTATAAAGTGGTTAACAGCAGTGCCTAACCTCGATACATGAAGTAGCAGCTTCTCTTACACCTTGGTTAGAATCAGTTAACAACTGCAAAACCTGCAAACGGACAGGAAACAATCGGTTTGTTAAATTAATTAACCTCTGAGATCCAATGTGAAGATACAAGCACTGACAATAGAGAATGCCTTTCAAAATAAAAAATAACTCATACGTGAGGTAGAAGAACTCGCTGAAGGGGTAGCTCAGTTGAAGCAAAAAGTCCAATGGCTGCAGTGACAGTCCATGCAAATTCTTCCCTCACTCTCCAACTTCTGTGTGTCCAGGCATAACTACCAGCTCTTTCAACTATGATAGTTGGTGATGATACCTAACTTGCATGTGAATTTAACCATGTTAGTCATTTCATCCCAAACAAGAAATGGGAAGCAGCAGAAGCAGCATTAACAGTTTTGGATCAACAATATTATTTATACTAAGAAAAAACTAACAGGTTTTTTTTTTTTTGATATAACAAGGAACAGGATATAACAATAAAAAAAAAGGGTTATCTGACATATACAAGAAGATGCGCCAAGCAAAATCAGAATGAAAATAGAGAATTGAATATTCTAGTCCATCAAGTAAAATGTACTAAAACGGATTCAACATCTTTGAAGTTCAAACAAAAAATGAGCTCCTTTAAGAGGCAGCATCAAAATCATGGCTAAAAGCCACAAACCCTATGCCATCAATGCATAAACAAAAGAAACTAATTCTCTCCAAAGAAGAAGAATATTCAATGATCAGACTAAAATAGCTGTAAAAGTATTAACTTGCTATTCATGTGGAGAACAAATAGATTCAATCATAAATTTAACACACTTTCAACTATTCAAACACCATAAGCATGTACATGCCGATACATTGCACAAGCCAATACAACCAACACTTCCCGGCAGTTGATACCATATAGCAACCAAAGAAGAAAAGGAAGCTTCCAACGCAATAAAAAGAAGGGTTGTACAAAGAATCCCAACCTCCATAAGAGTAATCAAAAGCTGTCTGGCCGCGTCACGCACGGGCTGTTTTCCATCTCCTAGCCTCTCCACGACAGCCGGAACAAGTCCATTGAAATGAAGCTTCAAATTCTCTCCAGACAGCACGGCGGCGGCGGACAGCGCCTGGAGCGCGCCCTGCGAAACACGGAAGTTGCTGTCCTTGAGGAGATCCATGCAGGCATCGACGAGCGCAGTGACCTCGGCCGCGGAGAGGCTCCTGGTTGTAGCCTCCAGGACCTGGCGGAGCCGCTCCACCCCGGCCATCCGCTCCTTGGTGTCCTTGACCCGCACCATCTCCAGCGCCTCCTCCATCGAACCCCGTCGAGAAGGATGCAGATCTCGAGCGACACGGCGGCCGGATCTGGTGAAATCTCGGGTCAAAACCTTTTCCCACCGTACCGGCCGACCGTTCCGGAGCGAGCGATGAAAAGCGAGTCGGTGAACAAAAAGAAAAAGGCGACGTTTGGTGCTTCAGTGTTTTAGTACGCAGAGCCTTTCCAGCGAAGATCACTTTTATAATTGCTATATCCGGGCAAAATTAATCTTGGCCTCACGATTTATTCCTCATATATCTGTTTAAATCTAACGGCCATAAAATCACTTAAATATATTTTCAAAAGTTGCAGAATCTCTAGATATTTATTTTCTTAAATTTAATATATTTTTATTTTTCTAATTTTAAAAATATAAAAAAATGGCAATAGAAATATAGAATGTCGTTCTTTATAATACCAACATTCTGTAAATTACTAATATAAAAAGTACACATATAGATAAATAAAATATGATATTTGGCATTATGTGGATGCATGTGTATTTAATTTAATGAGTAACTATAATAAAGATGAGGTAGATTATTTTTTTTAAAAAAAGGACATCAAACTAAGTTTTAAAAAGATAAATTCTTTATTTAATTATTTTAAATGACATGAGATTTTAATAATGGCAAAACGCTCTTTAGTGTTAAATTATTTTTTAACTGATAATTTAAATAACATAAATAACAATTAAAAATAAAAGAATTTTAAAATTAATAAGATTTTTAAAAAAAAACTTTATAAAAGCTATTTTAATTTTTGTTAATAGCATAATGAAATTGTTGGATCGAGAAATTCGTTAGGGGTGAATAGCGATTTAAAAAATTTAGTAAGTACGCAGCTGAAAAATAAGAACACAACAATGCTAATACAAAACTAATTTATTTATTCGGAGCTTTCGTCGACTCATACTCCAAGGTCTGTACTCGTTGAGTGCTTTCGTTAGGCAATCCACTAGTAATTCGAAATATTATAAGTGAAATTATAATTGCTTTAAAGGAAAAATACCGACAACAATAAGGAATGAAAAAGAAGCGCATTGTCGGAGAAGCTTCGCAGCGTCGTTGGAGCACGGCACGACAGAGCAAGCGTTAGAAGATTTTGTTGTAAATTATTCTTTGCTCCATGGTGCATCCTCCTTATTTAGGAGGCTCCGGGCGCCTAGATCCCTTCCGGGCACCTGAAGTGTGACGTAATCCAGTCAACCATGAAGTTCCACGTGGCAAAGCGGCGACGAGGATAAACTTTGCATTCCGAACGCTCGGACCTTTGTTTTTTTAGCAACCTGCAAAAAATATTAGTCCAAAGCAAAATGCAAAACTACCCTACAAAATAAAGTGTTAGCACATTTAAGTTATAATAGTAATAAAAGTAATAATTATATTTCATCTCCTCGAGACCGGAATCTAGTCACGATCTCAACTTAGATTTCTGAAATAGATCTAAGTTGGGTCGACATCTAATGTTCCCTTCCCAAGAACGCGTCCTCACAGTTACTCCCCTCCAGTAACTTACCTTAACTTACCTGTCAAACGTCCGGTCAGCCCTTCGACCCATCTGGACTTCGTGTCAGCTATCAAGTTAGCCCGTCGACCTAGCTGTATTTCGTACCAGACATTCCGTCTACCAGTCTAGGCTTCGTGCCAGCTATCAGGTCGACCCGTTGACCTAACTGGACTTCGTGCCAGACATCCGATCAGCCCGTTGACCAGTCTGAGCTTCGTGCCAGCTATCAGGTCGACTCGTTAACTTAGCTGGACTTCTCTTGCATACTTCGTCAAAGTGTTAGATCAATATGAAACTAACTTAACCTACTTTGTTATTCATCAAAACTTGAGTTAGATCGTTAGTGTTAACCATACCAATAAAAATATCTCAAAAAATTAAATAAGTAAATAAATCATGTACACTTGACCAAGTGCGTATGTGAACCACATTTGACACTCGAGGATATTCCGAGCCAACTCGATACAATCCAGGTAATTCTAGACTATATTAGACACGATTCAAATCTTGTCACATTATCAAATCATAGGTGGCTCAACTCGTTTTACACCACATAACAGCCAAGAATTGGGTTCGTTGCGACGCAAGCATCAAGTTTGGTTGGTGAGGAGGTCTACTCATCGAGGTGGTCGTGGGGCCTTATGCAATATAATTGAATGGACTTTTAAATCAATTCATATTGGAATTAATTATCTCCAAAAATTAATATCATCTTTTACTGGAAGTTGCAATGATTTTTTTTTCCCACGATGCGTATATTTAATTAATTTTCGAGCCCATGAGTTTCCATTTATATTTGTAAATAAAATCAGGCAATTTTTGTTTTTAAAAACTAAATTTTATCTTTAAGGTGTCAATATTTTAAAAACAAATATGTTTTTGATATTTGAAAACTTAAACAACTTAGACACGAGTTGAATTGATGATTGAGTCGACTCACCAACCGTTTCTTTATCTCGAAGTTGTTATATATCTTGAAGGATAAGCAACAAAAATTCCAAGAATAATTTAGTTAATTAAATTGGTGCTTATAACAGTGTCAGTAAAGGTGAAATTGGTTACTCTAACCATTTTACATGGTCAAATTTATAGTAGAAGATAAATCGAAAATTATAATTAATTATTATGAGAAAATATTTTTTTCTACTTTATCAAGATTTGATTCTTATCTAGTATAGCAATATATGTCGTAGTAGCCAACTCGATTGTGTCAAGGGCAAATTGTTACTTATAATATTTTTACAAAAGGTGAAATTCATCATCATTGTAAGGAAATAAATCAGGAAATTAAAATTAGTCATTATATAGAAAGATAATTCCTCGATCATTATCAAGATTCAATTCTTACTCAATTCTATAAATTTACTATATAATAACTAACTCGGTTATATCATGGGTAAATTGTCGCTTACAACAGCATAATAGAATAGAAGTGACAAAAAAAAACATAGATTAATGGGATCGAGCACGATATAATTTATAAGTCCAATGAGCAAGCTCGATTATCACTTCTATTTCAAAACTCATAAATTTTATGTTTTACCAATTTTATTAATACATGTTGAACAAGGTTTAAATTTGTATGAGATGATGGTCATTGTTTTTAAAAAAAATAGTATGTTGTCTAACTGTTAGAGGTTTGTAAGAGGTCTCTTTATATAAGTAATGAACATTTTTTTTGTTTTAGAAATACTGCACAAAATGTATACCTAATTTGTAGCAAATTAAAATAAACACAATGGTCCATGTCTGAGATCGTGCTTTGATGAATCAGTGGGAAAAAAAATTATCTTGGGGAAAGTAGTGGGGATAATGAGGAAAATCCACGAGATTCCTATAAACACTGAGAAAAAGGTTAGAATTGGTGATGAGGGTGAATTTGACGTAACTACTCTGACGATCAAGTTAGCACATAAGCTATGGAGGAGCAAGGAATGAAAATAGTAGAGAACTATCGAAGGTTATGTATGCATACCTATGCCAGCGAGGGCGGGCCTCCTTTATAGAGTTGTAGCCATATCTTAACATTTCTCCCGTGCTCCAGGATGAACACACATGTTGCTTATATTGTTTGTGCAATCGACCTCTAGGATTTTGATATTTATTTGACAATATGTTTAATGAAGTTTGATCAAGGTTGACATAGTCAATTGAGCGTCTAGTCAGGTCAAAGTTGACCAGATGACTAGCAAATGATAGTAGTCTACCGAGTGACTATTAAGTTCATACAGATCAAGGTGACCTGATGATTGGCAAGAGGAAAACCCTAGGGGGAGTTAACCCTAGATATCTAGGGGGAGGTATCCCTAAGTAAAGAGGAAAATTCTAGGGAGATGTACCCCTATATACCTAGTGGGATGTAACCCTAGGTAATGAAAAGTCTTAGAGAAGTAAACTCTAAGCAAAGTAAAAGTCCTAGTGAATGAAGTTATTTCATAGTAAGTAAAGCAAGGTGGTGAAAGTTATGATGAATAAAACCAGACAATGGAACTATAGGGGGAGATAACCTTAGGTAGTGAGAAGTCTTGGAGGAGTGAACTTCAAGCATGTGTGACCAGATGGTTTCCGGTCGACAGTGCACAGTCGATCGAACCAACAGATTTTAGTAAACCTAAGTATAGTGATCCTGTCCGAATCGCTGAATCAATGGACGCTGGGCACGTGGCGCTCTCCTTGTCGCTGACGTAGATATTCGGTCGGTCGGACGGCGCTCCGGCGAACCTGCAAAGAAGTCGGGCCGGGAAGGGGTTCCCGGTGACGACCCTCCGACGCTCAAGTCAGGCAAGTGGGCAACAAAGAGGTGGCTTCGAATATCTAAGAATGCATACCTCCGGCAAAGTATGAAGGTTCTTATATAGAGCTGTGGGGAGGCTCGGACACACCTATCGAGGCGTACACGTGTCCTGGTACCATACCTTAGCATGGGTTTGTCAGAGGAACATGCCTGACACCATACTATACAGTCTGATCACCTCTTTGATGGGACAGCAGGTCCTTCCGTCGTACGATTTTATGTATGGCCTGGTCGTCGAACATGCCTGCTGTCAGAAAATGATGTTCCCTAATGTCCCCTTGCCTTTGTCTCCTTTTTCCTGACGCCAAGCATTCATCCGCTCGGCAGGCATAGGTCCGACCGGGCGTAAGTATCGGTCTGACCGGGTGCTCAGCTGAGAGTGTTCCACAGCAACGATGCTTTATGCTTTGGCCAAGCGGGCTATCCGCTCGACCCGGTGACCCTTTTCACTATGAGCGTCGGAAACCCGCCCATGGTCGGGTTGCCTTCTGTCCGGCCCGGGAAGCTCCTGGCCGAATGTCAGTTCGGCCCAGCATCCTTCCGTTCGGCCCGGCATGCTTCCGTTCGGCGCGAACTTGGGGTTGACCTCCACGTGTCTTTGACCCTCCGCCCATGAGGGTCCCCCGTCCTTACCACCGGATCATATAGTTTTACCAACACTATTTAACATTACTATTATTATTGTTGTGCTAATTTAATATTACAATAAAAGTCTTAGTGGATCAGACGATTAGACACTGAGTAGAGAAAGTTTAAACAAGTCTGGAGGACCCGATATTTGGCAGGTAAGTTAAGGCAAGCTACTGGAGGTAGTACGGTGAGGTTATGTCCCAATAAGGACAAACCTTAAGCACTATCCAACTGAAAAAACTAACGGAGATTTCTAAGTTAAGATCAAGACAGCTCTAACTGTCTCATTCATGTACTTATATATTTATCTAACTATGTTTTGTAGGACTATTATTATTATATTATTACACTAACTTTGTTTTGTAGATTTAATAAAGTTTGAGTTGACTGAGGATTCGATCGATTGAATAGAAGGTTCAGTCGATTGATCCAGCCAGCGTGACACAAATACGATCAGGTTCTGTAAACTTGGAGACATAGACTTATAGGTTGATTAAATAGGCAGTTCAGTCAATCGATCCAATTTTGGTAAACAGCAGCGATCATATCGAATCGACACAGAAGTGGCAAGATTCAGATTCGATCGACCGATCAGTTGGATTAGTTGACCGAACAACATGATTTACAGGATCAAATGGATCGGATCGAGGCAAACAAAGAAGGGTGCAAAGTTCAGTCAATCAATAGGAGGTTCTGTGGAATGATAGGTTTAATCGATCAGACGATTTTTCAAACGATCGAATGATACCTATAAAAGAAGGTCTTGGGATTCGAGCCAAGAACAACTCTTTCTCCGCTCTATTCTACTCCTACTACGGCTGCTCATGCAAGCTTTGACAATTCTGATCCGAGAAGTTCTCCAACAACTGTGCTACATCTTTTATTAATTGTTGTTGCTATTTTTACTTTGTTTGCACATTATATTCATACTTGTACTATTTCATTATTTAGTGGATTATGTTGTGGCAATTTCCCTAGGTCAAGTTTGACCAGTTTGATTAAGCTTGAGTTGAGTCAAGCTTGAGTCAGGATTTGAGTTTTGATGTTTGACAATATAAGGAGATTGTTGGAGCAATCGTCCGGTTATGGAGATGGTCAAAGGGTTGACCAGATTGATAAGAAGACAAGTTAAGTAGGTCAAGGTTGACAGGAGACTTGACTGAGAAATGTTGGAATGTATACTAAAAGCCTAGCTTTTGTAAATATTTATTTTGAAATAAAAGAATCATATTTGGTCAATATCTACATTTATTTGTTAAATGTAATTGTTCAATTAATTTATATAGTAGATAACATGGAGTGTGGTGTCACACTCAGAAGATCATGTTATCGATTCTTTATAAATAATAAACAGTTGATCACGACTAAGATGGAAAGGAACAAACCATCGGAATAGTCGTAGTGTAATTAAGTATTAGTTTATCTTGATTAATAAATTACACTGGTACACTCTAAGTGTATTGAGTAGGATCATTTGGGTAAGTTCTTTTTGTACTGACTTAATAAAAGAACTAGACCTTAGTTATTATGGAAGTATGTGCTCTTAATCCTAATATAATAACAAGTACATATATTTAATATTTATTTCTTTGACTTATCAAAGGGCGAGGTTTAGCTCGATAAATCAATATGTCCGATAAGTTGGAAAATAATATTACTTATAGTGTGTGTTGTTGATTATAGAAGGAATCTGTGTCCTAGTTATCTAGGTTGAGAATGTCCCCAAGAGGAGCTCATAATGATTGTCATGTTAAACCCTACAGGTGGACTTAGTCCGACATGACAATGAAGTTGAGTGGTACTACTCTTGAAGCTAGATATTAATTAAGTGAGTTGTCAGTAACTTACTTAATTAGTGGGCATTCGTAATCTTAAACACAGGGAGACTAACACACTCATGATAAGAAGGAGCCCATAATGTAATTTGGGATTGGTGCGGTAGTGTGGTAATAACTCTCTAGTGGAATGAGTTATTATCGATGAACTTGAGTTGTGTGTTTGGGGCGAACACGGGATACTCAAGCTCATCGGAAGGCCAAAACCAATTTCTCCTCTAGGTCCCTGTCGTAGCCTCATTATAGCCTCAAGTCCATCCAAATGTAAGGCTCTTCTTGGTGTCCAAGAAGTGGGCTGGTCCAATGCTTGGTGACCAAGCAAGGGTTGGCCACATCCTCTTCTATAGGGGTCGGCCCTTTGCTTGGTGACCAAGCATGAAGGGGCCGGCCACAATATTCAAACAAGGAGGGTTGTTTTTGAATTTTTAAAATCTTCTCTTTTTAAAAAACTATAAGTTTTAAAAAAGAGATTTTAATTTTAAAAACTTTCCTTATTTGAATTTGGCCACATGTTTTAATAGAGAGTTTTAAAAGTTTTAAAACTTTCCTTTTTTAACCATCCTCATGGTTTAGAAAAAAAAAGGAAGATAAGTTTTAAAATTAAAATTTTCTATCATCATGTTAAAAAAGAAAATTTTATAAGAAAAGTTTTAAATTTTAAAACATGATTTTAATTTTTAGAACTTTCCTTTTTTAACTCCTACTTTAGGAAAGAGAGCTTGTAAATTTTATAAGATGATTTCTTCTTGTAAAATTTTAAAAAATATATTTTCTTTTTTTCTGTTGATGAGGTGGCCAGCCACCTTGCTTGGTGCCCAAGCAAGGGGCCGGCCATAATTAAAATTAAAAAATCATCACAAAATTAAAATTGGTGATTGATTCAATCAAGAGGAAAGAAAAGGAAAAAGGAAAAACTAGAGGATGATTTTATTTTTTGTAAAAAAAATTTCCTTATTTGCCTTGGGCAAGTAATATAAAAGAAGGGGTGAGGAGGCTTCATGAGAAACAATTCTTATTCTCATGCTTGGAGAACCTCAAGTGGCCGACCCTCTCCCTCTCCCTTCTCTTTTCCCTTTTGCTCTCTTCTCCTTGGTGGTGGTGGTGGCCGGATTTTAGAAGAAGAGGAAGAAGCTTTTGGGTGGTGTTCATCTTGGAGGATCGTCGCCCACACGACGTCCAAGGCGAGGCGAGGAATACGGCAGAAGATCTTAAGGTCATTAACTTACAAAGAGAATGTATAACTAATAGTTTTCTTCCACATCATACTAGTTATTTTCTTTGTAAGAATTCTAAATACAAGAGGCAATTAAATCTAGTTTATCGAATTTATTTTTCTAGTTTGTGTTTTCTTCTTTTTCGAATTTGTGATTCGATTGTTCTTTTTGGTTAACTTAGAGTTATTTAAGGAAATTAAATATTAGCTTTCCTTAAAAGGCTTTGACTAGGCGGTGGTGGTTGCTCCCATATCCAAGAAGGTCATGTGCCTCGCCATGCAGTCCTGTAAGCCAATTTTGGAAATTAATATTTAATGGAATTAATAACATAGGTGGATTTGAATCAATAGTGTTAAGTTCCGCTTGCGATTCAAATCTAAATCATTAAGAACGGATAAGTTAAATTTGGAATCAATGATGTTAAGTTCCATCTGCGATTCCTAATTTAACTTCTAAAGAACACAATAGGTTATTTAAGTAAAGGTTCGACACTTGTACAAAAAATTTTGTACAGTGGAACCGATACGTTTTCCTAGGACTAACCAACAAGAAAGTCATAACTGGATGTTAAGCATTTGAAAGTCCTTGTAAGGAGTCAGACAACGGGAAAGTCCTAGTGAGGAGCTAGGCAGGAGAAAGTCCTGGTGAGAAGTCAGGCAGTTGGAAAGTCCAAGTGTGATCTTAGCAAAGAAGAAAGTCCTGGTGAGGAGCCAGGCAATTAGAAAGTTCAAGCATGTGGTCTTGGCAAGGTAAGTCTTGGTATGACTTGGCAAAGAAGACCCGACAACTAGGATAAGGCAGAAGGAAGCTCTTGAAGGCAAGGCGTGAAGGATAGGGAGATATCCGAGGGACGCAAGGCTGATGGAGAAGGCTAGAAGGTTAGTTCGAGGTTGGTCGGGTGTGGCCAAATACTAGGCATGGAGACCCAACATGTCATAGTTGACTGGGAGTTGGGTTGGAGACTTTGGACTTGAGATTGAGTCAAGTCCAGGCTGGGCAATCGATTGAACTAGGGTCCAATCGATCAGTTGAGCGATTGGACCGTGCTGCGATTGTGGGAAGGCCCAATCGATCGGCCGATTGATTGGGATATGAAATCGTGAGCACAAAGGCTTTCCTAATCGATCGGGCGATCGATTGGGACCTGTCAATTGATCGGTCGATCAATTGGGCAGCAAAAGCTCTCACGCGGATGCGAGAGCACAGAAAGGTTCTGAATCGATCAGGTGATCGATTCAGGAAGTCCCAATCGATCGGTCGATCGATTGGGAAGTGACCGTTGCGCAGGATCCAGGTGATGGACGACTGTGATGGAGCGGTGCTGACGTGGCAATCGATTGGGGATGAATTCGATCGATTGGGAGCACTGTTTAAAGTATGGGCGGAGCGTTTTCTTCGCCAGAACTTTGCGTTCTTTCCTACGATTCCTCTCTGATTTTCACAGTGATTTCTCTAGATCTTCATAGCTAGTTCTTGAAGACTCTTGGGTTGCATCCCCAAGATTCAAGAGACTACTACAAGCAACAAGTAAGCTAGAGGAAGAGTGCATTCATTTGTATTTGTCTTTCTTCTTCTTGTGTTGTGTTGTGTTGTGTTGTGTTGTAGTGTGAGTTTGTATGAGGCTTCTCTACCTCCGGCTGCAACCGAGAAGGAGTTGTTCTTAGTGGAGATAGCGTGTCGTGTGTGGATCCTTGGATTAGTCACCTCTTCTTGAGGTGGATACCAAGTAAATCCTAAGTGTTAGCATTGTGAGTGTTTGTCTTCGAGTATTCCGCTGCAAAACAACAAGACGAAGCAAACTGACGTAAACGTGACAAATATTATTCACCGCCCCTCTAGCGGGCACATCAGTCCCAACAGATTATCCGGTGAAAGCAATCAAAGATCACAGGCCTTGGAGTAGGAGTTGGTCGGGCTCCGAACCAAGTAAAAAAAGACTTATCTTTTGTCTTTATCTCTTATCTTTCACGATCTAACATATGTTACCCGGGTGAAATAGATAAATGGCTACATTGCCCTCGTCCTTTAGGAGAGAACAACTACATTGTCCATGTTTGTTGAGAGTGGTGGCTCAACAAACCACACAAAAGACAAATCCCAAATGAGCTAGAGGAGTCAAGCAACTGAGCTGGAAGAATCGAATGATTGAGCCAGAGGAATTGAGTGGCTGAGCTGAGGAGTCGAGCAACTGAGCTGGAGGAGTCAAGCGACTGAGCCGGAAGAGTCGAGTGGCTGAGACAAGGGAGTCGAGCAGTTAATCTGAAGGAGTCGAGCGACTGTGCCAAAGGAATTGACGATCCTTTTGACTTCCACCTTTACATAACTATTTACCTAGACGAGCCAAGCCAAGCCAAATTTTGTGGTATTCAAGCATGTTTGATAAGATAACTGAGTCAAGTCGAGCCGAGCTCAAAATGAACCAAGCCATTGAAATGATTATTCAAGCTTAGCTCGGTTCATGTTTTATGAGCTTAAGCTTGAGTTTAGTTCAAGCTTGGCTTGATCTTGGTTAATTTAGATGTTATCGAACTCTCAATTCAAGTTTGTTTGAAACTTTTATACTTTAAGCTTGTTTGGTTTGTTATTGAGGTTGATAATACCAACTTATTTATTCATTTTAAAACTTTATTTTCCTTTATTTAGCATATTGATAGAAGTTTTATTGATAAATATTATTCGCGAATGTTGTTCATGAACACGTTCATGAATATTGATCAGTTAAACACGTGTTCAAACTTGTTTGTTTAGTTTAATGAGTTGTTCAAACTTGTTTTTTTAATCAATCTTGTATATATTGAACGAACATAAATAAGCTTTTACTAAGCTAAATACCAAGTTTATTTATAAATATTTGGTTCATTTACAATCATATTGACCCCAACCTTTGACTGGGTTATGCCACACCTAGTTCCATATTCTCGCATCAATAGTAAAGGATGCTAGAAGGCTTTTTCTACCAATTCAATAATATTTTCTAGTTGTATTTAAATTTCTCATTTTACAAAAGAAGATATACTCTCAAACAAGATTTTCTTGCCTTATGTAAAAAAACTTTTATAGTAGGACTGTGAACATGATGAACCTAATGTTGGGACCGAAAATGTAGCTAGAGGGGGGGGGTGAATAGCTCGGCGCGATCTTGTACTCGTCGTTGCTTGTTTCTTCAAAGATATGCAGCGAAAAATACAAAGAAACAAACACACAACGCTAACTCTAGGATTTACTTGGTATCCACCTCAACAAGAGGTGACTAATCCAAGGATCCACACACTCACACACCTTCCACTATGAAAACACTCATTTACGGTAACTACCGAAGGCGGAGAAGTCTTACAATACTCTCAATACAAGAAGTAAGGAAAGAGAAAATAAAATACAAGCAAAAGCTTACAAGATATACACTGAAAACCCTAACCCTAACTTCTTGTTGTAGCCCGCCTCTTGATCTTGGATCACCAGCAAACCTTGCTCCAAGAACCCCTCAAGAACTGGCGGTAGAGTGGAGAAGAAACTGTAGAGAGCTGCTGTGTCGCTGGAGAAGAATTAAGGAAGAACTACGCAGAAAAATGCTCGCCAACGGCTTTATCCGCGCCAACGGTCGAATCCCAATCGATTGGATTGCTCCCAATCGATTGGGGAGGCTTTGGATCGATCGGTTAATCGATCCAGAGCGCCTCTGTGCTTTTGGAATCGTCCTAAATCGATTACCCGAACGATTCAAGGCTTCTCGAGCAATTTCCAGCGCTCCAATCGATCGACCGATCGATTGGAGGTTTCAATCGATCAACTGATCGATTCAGAAGCTCACTGTTCGCTCAAAAACTCTCCCAATCGATTGACCGATTGATTGGGAAAGTTTCAATCGATTAACCAATCAATTTAGTTCATTTCTGCACGAATTTGTGTCACCCAATCGATTGAACCCCCCAATCGATTGGCCAATTGATTGGAAAGTAGAAAACTGGATAGAGCTTGAAATTAGCATCGTTTCGCATTCGAGATCACCTCATTCCGATATCCGAGTCAAAAGTTATGGCCTTCGGAAGCTCACTACGTCCGAACTTCCTAGTTCCATGCCAACTCCCTATTGGACTTACGACCGCTAAGAGTTCGGTCAACTTTTGACCCATCTAGACTTTCTCCTTGTGCCAAGTGTTCGGTCAACCTTGACCCACTTGGACTTATCATCTCGTGCCAAGTGTCCGGTCCTCCATGACCCACTTGGACTTCCTTCTACCAGATGTCCGGTCACCCTTGACCCATCTGGATTTCCTCGTGCTTGGCTTCACTCACCAGGTCTTTCCATTGTCCGGCTTCACTCACCGAGACTTTCCCCTGCCTGGCTTCACTCACCAGGACTTTCACTTGCCTGGATTCACTCACCAGGACTTCTACCTACCTGGCTTCACTCACCAGGACTTTCCCAACTGCCCGACTTTACTCATCGGGACTTTCACCTTGTTTCACTCACTAAGACTTCTCAACTGCCCGGCTTCACTCACCGGGACTTTCACCTAGCTCCACTCACTTGGATTTTCATCTGCCTGACTTCACTCATCAGGACTTCCCACACGGACGATTGTACCTGCAATCTCCACGACCTGTCAGTCTCCATTTATTGTCTCAATATTCACTCACCTGTCAGTCTCCATTTATTGTCTCAATGTTCACTCACCGGGACTTTCACCTAGCTCCACTCACTTGGATTTTCATCTGCCTGACTTCACTCATCAGGACTTCCCACACGGACGATTGCACCTGCAATCTCCACGACCTGTTAGTCTCCATTTATTGTCTCAATGTATTGTCAAACATCGAAACCCAAACATCAAGACTTATGCTTGAGTCAACTCAAGCTTAGTCAGCCAAGTCAACCTTGACCTAGGGAATATTGCACCAATAATCTCCCCATTTTTGATGTTTGATAATACCTTTAAGTTAGGCTAATCTCATGCCAATGTATGAATGAGGGTTCCCTTCATTCTTCCCCTTTCCTAGAGGGCACAAACTTCCTCTTTAGGTAATGAAGGACTAACTTAACCACACATTGATGGTTCTCTTCATTCTTCCCCTTTCCTAGAGGGCACAAACTTCCTCTTTAGGTAATGAAGGCCTAACTTAACTACACATTCTCTCTCTATTGGCATACATCAAAAACTCTCCTCCTGAAGAGTTACCCAACGATGTTCACAACTCAATAACGAAGGTCCCATACCCTTCATTATTCTTAATGCTCATCCTTGAGCATATACCACTTGGTATGTTCACACACGATTCAAATAAAGGTCTCATACCCTTCATTTTCATCAAATGCTCATCCTTGAGCATATACCACTTGAACAATGAAGATATCCACTCTCCATTGTATTCAAATGTCCAACCTTGAGCATTTCCGTGAAAGAAGGTTAACCACCTTCCAAGGTGTATGAAAAATAAATTTTCATGTCCTTAAAGAGTAACTCCCCCTAAAGACATGACCGTAACTTCTGTCATTGCGCCAACAATGATTTGAAACTCCTAAATCTTTAGGAAACCCAAATTTAGAAGTTTTGAGGTTCAAAAATTCAATATTGAAACCAACCTCAACTTAAACCTCTACTTAGTCTTCCTCAACCAATTCATCCTAGTTTTCATCATAAAAAACTCCCCCTAAATGAGTGCAAATGTGTTCCAAGGGGTTAGGAATGGTTACCTAGATCACAAATGGTTTAAATCACTGAAAACAAGCTTTCCCAGCTGAAATTAGTGATTCAATCGATCAATGGATCGATTCAAACCATGCGGATCGATCGATGGATCGATCCAGCAAACTTCTGCTTGCGAGAAACACACCCTCAATCGATCACCCGATCGATTGAGAGCGATCGATTGAAGGTCTGAAGTTGCTGAAAGTTCATTTCAGTCAACTTCAGAAACCCCTAGAAAATTCTACAAAATTCTAAAAATCATGAAAATCATTGTAGACATTATTTAGGGCATATATTATCATGGAAAAATAGTTTTATAAGAAAATACTTTATATTTTCAAAGATTGGCATAGACTTGATAACTTGTAAAAACTTTAGTGTTTTCTTTCAAGTTTGTGCCTAACTATTCAATGATGATTATTATCAAAAGATAGCCTTCACCAAGGTTTTCCAAAAGTATTTTAAAATCATTTTCAAAACCAATATCCAACTATGTTCCTTGGGCTTAATGCACATGACTTGTACATTAGCTTTCTCAATGATTGGAAAACACATAACTATGTGTTTTGATGAACTTAAAACTCAAAAGAATACACTAAACCAACATCTTGAGTTTTGTTCATCATCCTAACATCTCACTTGTATTTAATGTGTACGAAACCACATACAAGTCACCTTATAGTTCTTTGGTGAGATGTAAAATCTTGGTTTTGCCCTAAACTAGGGATCATACATATCTACCTAGGCATTTTTGAAACTATGAACATCCACCCAGGATATTACTTGTTAGTGAATGTCATTAGTCCTTAATTACAAGAAATAAACTAATGCATGAAAATTTTATGGCATACATCAAAGATAAATAATTTTCAAAAAAAAATTCCTATAACTACATGATGTATGTATGACGTGACATGGTATTTTTATATTTTTCATAATAAAACATGAATGTAAAAACAAATAAATAAATATGATGTCATGACATATGAAGGGCAAACAAGACATGACAAATTATCACACATACAATACCTAGATTACCTATCTAAGTATCCTTAACCTTAGCTAACTTTAACAAATTTGAACCCTAGATTGCCCATTATTTCCTAAGAGAATGCCAAAGTCTAATTTTGACATTTCTTTTGCTTTTCTTAATTTGTGTCAATTCAAATTAAGCATATTCCTCAAATTTTGACACAATTTTCTCCTTCAAGGAGTAATCATCGAGATCAAGTTCTAAATTTTTGCCCTTACTCCTTAAGAACATACCAAAATCCCAACTTGGTAGTTCTTTATGATTTTCCCAATTGTGCCGATTTAATTTAAAATTGAACTTTCAAATTATAGCACATTTTACTCTTCCAAAGAGTAAATGAAACTCCACTTCATTTTCAAAGGTTGATAATAACCTTAAAAATGCTCTCCGAGTGTCAACTTCATCAAAGTTGGGTTAACTACCCTCCCAATTTGAGTTGACACTCTCTAACCCATCTAAAGGGTAGAGAAAATGCTTCTAGGAACCCAAAATCTATTGGCGCTCCTTGGATGCTCTAGGTACTCACTAGGGATAACTTTTCCAGACACCTTCCTAGTGACCTTATTTGGCTTCTTAGAAGCCTTGGTCATCTTTTCTAGGTCAACTCTAGGAATTTCTTCCCTTATGACCTTCTTAGTGACTTTCTTAGACTTCTTAGAAGTCTTAGTCACATTTGTTGTAAAAATACTCTTAGGGATAACTTTCCTTGTATTTTTGACTTGACCACTAGGCCTAGGGTTAGTTCCATAGCTATACGGAACCCTATGGTAAGAAGGCACATCCTTTTTGATTTTAGGTTTGTATCCCAAACCTCTATTACCTTTGGATGACCCTTGTTGTCCTAAACCGAGATTTTGCTTATTTTGCTCTTTTAGGATATTTTCCATCCTTTTTAGGGTCTTTTCTAATTTATCAAGTCTTGACCTTAAGACTTGATTTTCTCTCATTAAATCCTTAGTTTTTAGTTTTTCATTTAATCCTTGAGCATTTTTATTTTTAGGCTTGTAACTAAAATCTTTAGAATTCTTGTCTAAATTTTTATCTACCTTCCTAACCCTAGGTGTGATAGTCTTAGCATGGAGAGCCATATGTTTTTCTTTAATGTTATCATGCTTCCTATTCTTATGGTAAATAACATTAAAATGATATAAATTTGAATTAGCATGCTTGTTACCAATATTTAACGGGATAGGCTCAACAAATGATACCTTTCGTTTTACCTTGGAGGCTCCCCCGAGAGTTGTGCTTCCTCCTTGAGCCTTGACCGCTTTCTTCTCCTTAGGACATTGGCTCCGGTAATATCCTTTTTGATTGCAAGAGAAGCACACAATGTGCTCCTTGCTCTTCTTTGTCGTGAGGACGGTCTCCTTGGGCTTCACCTTGCCCTTTAGTGCCACTTGGCCCTTCTTCTTGGTCAATTTGGGGCACTTACTCTTGTAGTTGTTAGTTAGAGCCCTAGAGCCAATCATTTGATGATTGTTGTATTGACTCATTGTATCATATTCTTGTATATAAATAAAGACATTTGTTTTGGTTATTATACTTACTTGTATTGGTGTCAAATAACTAAGTATAATAGCATCCTTGAGTAGAGGGTTCTTACCTATATCAATCGGTTAGTTGAACCGATAGTGAGATGATATAGGGAACACTACTCTTAATCATTCCTAGTCAAGTATTAACATTCAGGGACAATGTTAATGCGACGAGACTAGCATGTAGGTCAACTCCATGACTTGATCTCACAAGTCATGGATATGGAGATATCAAGTTGACACATGCGTATGCATTAGAGAATGTATACTGAATGACCCGCCATGAGAAAGTATCATGGATCGCTATATGAGTGTCATATACTTTCTCATGTGACTATTAGTATGACTACTAGTCCTTGGACCTGAAGTCACCATGGTTCCCTACATAAGGAGTTACGTACTTTGGTTTTGTCAAATGTCACCCGTAACTGGGTGGACTATAAAGGCGATTACTGGGTATGTAACAAATTATGCGGAGGGATGTGAGTGATGTAGATGTGATCTATCCCTCCTATATGACGGGAGTGACATCGATATTCTTGATAGAGTGAGATCACTAAGTGCATGGTCATGCCCAAATGAGTCAATATGAGATATTGAGCTCATTTGATTGAGTGAGTCTACTTGGGATTCAAGATTTAGATTGATTAGAGGATGACACGGTCTATGCCTCACATTGATCAATCTAGATATCAAGCATAGAAGGACACTTGTCATATATTGTGAGGAGTCACAATTAGTAGTTACAAGGTGATGTTGGATCTCAACATTCTTATAACTTGGGTAGTAATGATGTGTTGCTAGATACTGCTCATTACTTATGCTTCTAAATGAGTTTAGGAGTATTGCCAACGTTATAAGAACCTATAGGGTCACACACAAAGGACAATTAGATGGAGATTAAGTTCATTTGATGAACCTAAATGATTAGGTTCATGTGATGAACCAAATTGGATTAAGAGTAATTCAAATTGTGCTAATTGAGTTGGACTCAATTTGGTTCATGTATTAAGTGAGTCTAATTTGGACTTAGACTCATTTAATTAATTTAATTCAATGAATATAAATTCATTAAATTAAAATTGACTTGAACCAATGGTTAGATTAGATCAACCAAGGGAGAGAAGTGGTCAAGTTTGACTTGACTTGAGAGGAAGATGAAGGGTCAAGTTTGACTTGACCATTTGCCACCTCATTGGTGAGTTGGCATTAAGTGGCTAATGGTGATGTGCCACATCATCAAGGCTAGCACATGTGTGTGCCACCTCATGAGGGAGATCAAGAGTTTTTGACTCTTGAAATTTCATGGAATATATAACTCCTCATGAAAAGTGGCCGACCATTTTAGTGCTTGTGAGGAGTTTCATTTTGTGTGGTAACTCCATCTTCTTCTTCCTCAAGCTCTTTCTTCTCTCCCTCTCCTCCACCCTTGGCCGAAACTTCATAGAGTGCTAGCACACTCTAAAGTTTCTCCTCCATCGATTTGTTCGTGTGGATACGCATAGAGGAGTATCTACCTTGATACTCTCGAGATCCGGTGAACCTAGGACGAGCGGGATTATGCGAAGGGCTTCGCTTCAAAGGTATACCCTCTGATCTTGTAGATCTAGTGTAGATCTAGGAGTAGAAAATATGTATATGAAATTTTATTCTTTGC
Organism: Zingiber officinale; assembly: GCF_018446385.1. Classification (NCBI taxonomy): domain Eukaryota; kingdom Viridiplantae; phylum Streptophyta; class Magnoliopsida; order Zingiberales; family Zingiberaceae; genus Zingiber; species Zingiber officinale. The sequence goes on along the minus strand of NC_056001.1, from coordinate 101,917,170 downwards.
ACAGATCCGGTGGCGGGGATTTCGGGGTTTCCGCAACGCAAAAAGCGGTTTTTGCGGCCCGAAAAACCCAACAGTGGTATCAGAGCCACGTGCGAAGCGTATTCATGTTTTATTTTGAATTTTATGAAATTCTACAGATCTGTAAGTTTCTGTATTTTTATGATTTTTATTGATTTTATGGGTAATTTTCTCGTAGAAGCGAAGCACAAGTGTTTAGACACTTGTAGGCTTCGACTACCGAGAAGATATTTCCGAAACGACAAGGTTTCGCCCTAAATCCTTTTGGGACAGCGGACTAAGGCGCTGTAGGATCGCTTAGGAACACTCGCGATGGTTATATCGCGGGTAGGGGCGCTGCCCCTGACCCCGCAACGGGCTTCGTTCCGCGATTATGCCCGAAAACTGCTAAACGGGACCGGCGGAAATTTTTACTCATAAAAATTGTAAAAAATTGTAAGAAAATTACAGAAATTTATAGAAATTACATAATTTAGAATTATGTATTATTTTGTGAAGGTCATGGCCCAAAAGACCCAATTAGATTGGAAATTCTGTGTTGTAATTCATATTATGGTCTGTGTGCCATTTTCTGTGATGTGCGTGTTGTATGTGATACACGACCTGCGCGTCGTGCCTTTCCTATTTTTATTTCCTGTTGTAAATTAGTTTAGACTCGAATGTAACTCGAGTTTCAATTTTGTAATGTACAAAATGGAGCGATGGAAGGTCCACTCGAGACGGAGTTACGAGGAGGGCACGAGCAACACAAGGTGGTCAAAGGAAGGAGTTTGAGAAGCTGTTGACCTTAGGTTACCCATCCGATCTTCTCATTGGCTTGTGAAGATCGTAGTAGGGTCATGACTAATCACAAAATATTTAATTAATTGCTTGTGTGTGTATATGTGATGCATGCTAGAATAGTAATTAATTAGCACCTTGACGATTAGATTAGATCTAAATCGCGTACATGATGCACCCTAACGATTAGATTAGATCTAAATCGCGTATATGATACACCTCGACGATTAGATTAGATCTCAATCGTGTCAACTCGTAATGTCTACCATGCCGTGATACCTATCACTACCTCGATCGTATGTTGTTGTTGAATCTGCCAAAGCAGAGCAACGCATACTATCTTGGTAGGGTACGGAGGGACAATTTTGGTCCCGCCTATCAACACATGGGTGAGTACAACTCAATTATATTGAGTAACTAGTTAACTCAATTGGATCGAGTTTAACTATAGGCATTTACCAATGGTTGGTATATAGGTCATAATCACGTTTATATTAACTCTTGGGCGTATTAGCCAAAGCTAACTCGAGTTTTAATATAAATGCGGATCTTGATCCTATAAATAAGAGTTGCATAGAGATGTAATTGGTAATTAGTTATCTACCGATCATACTAAGTCTTAGGCGATTTAGCCAAAGCTAACTCAAGGCGTAGTATGATGTGGATCTTGTCCCACATGAATTATAGAATTCAGTAGGAGCATCATTTAATTAAAAGGCCTAATTAAGTGATTACTAGAATATGATGTTTATTTATTTTCTGCATTTTTCTGTTGTAGATTACCATGATGTCAAACACGAATACCTTCTCTCTGCGTTCTGTCCTTGACAAGGACAAGCTCAACTGAGCAAATTTCCTGGGCTGGTACAGGAATCTGAGAATAGTTCTCACCCAAGAATGTAAACTGTACGTTCTAGAGCAGCCCATTCCGGAGGCTCCTCCTGTCAATGCCACGCGAGCAGACAAAGATGCTTACAAGAAGCATCAAGATGATGCATTAGATGTATCATGTCTAATGCTCGCGACCATGAACTCTGAGCTTCAGAAGCAACATGAGTTAATGGGTGCTTATGATATGGTTGAACATCTTCGTCAACTATATCAAGGACAAGCACGACACGAGAGATTTGAGATCTCAAGGGCACTATTTCAGTGTAAGATGTCAGATGGGGCTCCCGTAGGTCCATATGTACTCAAGATGATTGGGTACATAGAGAATCTACAGAGGTTGGGATTCCCACTTGGCCAAGAGCTGGCCACTGACCTGATCTTGTAGTCTTTACCAGAGAGCTACAGTCAGTTTGTCATGAACTACAACATGAACGAAATTGACAAGTTCATTCCGATACTCGAGTCAAAAGTTATGGCCTTCGGAAGCTCACTACGTCCGAACTTCCTAGTTCCATGCCAAATCCCTATTAGACTTACGACCGCTAAGAGTTCGGTCAACTTTTGACCCATCTAGACTTTCTCCTTGTGCCAAGTGTTCAGTTAACCTTGACCCACTTGGACTTATCATCTCGTGCCAAGTGTCCGGTCCTCCATGACCCACTTGGACTTCCTTCTACCAGATGTCCGGTCACCCTTGACCCATCTGGATTTCCTCGTGCTTGGCTTCACTCACCAGGTCTTTCCATTGTCCGGCTTCACTCACCGGGACTTTCCCCTGCCTGGCTTCACTCACCGGGACTTTCACTTGCCTGGATTCACTCACCAGGACTTCTACCTGCCTGGCTTCACTCACCAGGACTTTCTCAACTGTCTGGCTTTACTCATCGGGACTTTCACCTTGCTTCACTCACTAGGACTTCTCAACTGCTCGACTTCACTCACCGGGACTTTCACCTAGCTCCACTCACTAGGATTTTCATCTGCCTGGCTTCACTCACCAGGACTTCCCACACGGACGATTGCACCTGCAATCTCCATGACCTATCAGTCTCCATATATTGTATCAATGTATTGTCAAACATCGAAACCCAAACATCAAGACTCAAGCTTGAGCCTACTCAAGCTTAGTCAGCCAGGTCAACCTTGACCTAGGGAATATTGCACCAACACCTAACAGATCGCATATAAGATTTTTGTTGTCTAATATTTGTTTATTATTCATTTGTGCTTATTTTGATGTGAATGACTTATAAATTTATTTGGTCTTGCACTTGAGAAAGCAAAAACATTTATGCAGATATTCACCCTACCTCCTAAGTGTTGGTTGGTACTCGGAATATCGTACTGGTTCCCCTGTACAAATATTTTGTACAAGTCCTGAACAATTCCTAACAACCTATTGTGTTCTTTAGAAATTAAATTTGGAATCGCAAACAGAACTTAACATTATTGATTCTAAATTCAACTTATCTGTTCTTAGAGGTTTAGACTTGGATCGCAAACGATACTTAACATTATTAATCCAGATCCACCCATGTTAGAAATTTGATTAAATATTTATTTCAAAGATCGGCTTCCAAGTTAAACATGGCGAGGCACTAGGTCTTCTTGGGTATGGGATCATCCACCACTTTCTAGACAAAGTCTTTTAAAGAAATTCAATATTCAATCTTCTTATAGTAACCCTAGGTTTAACCATTAAGAACAATCGAATCACAAGATCGAAAAAATAAAAGAAACACAAACTTGAATCATAAATTTGAAACCTAGAATCGTTAGCCTCTTGTGTTTGGTATTTCAAAATTCGTACAAAGAAAACTAGTATGATGCGGAATAAGACAACTAGTTATACCTTTCTTTGTAGCTAATAAACCTCACGATCTTCTATCGTATTCCTCTTCTTATTTCGGATGTCGTGTGGGCGATGATCTACCGAGATAAAAATCCACCCAAGCCTCCTTCTTCTCCTTGCAAGTTTCGGCCACCAACAATCTCCTAGAGATGAAGAACTTCGGCCCACCAACTAAGCTCCAAGGGATGCTAAGAAATAAAGCCTCCTTTCTCTACTTCTTCTCCAAGCTAAATACGGCCACTAAAATCTCCTTGAGAGTTGATTTCGCCAGCCACCAAAGAAGAAGAAAAGGAGAAGAGGAAGAAGATGAGGGCCGACCACCACCAAGAAATAGAGGAGAGGAATAATAGATGTATTGTTGTGAGGTGAGGCACCTCTACCCTCTCTTTTATATTCCTTGGTCTTGGCAAATAAGGAAAGTTTTAAAACATAATTAAAATTTCCTTATTTTCCTTGCCAATGTCTAAGAAGGAAAATTTAATAAAACCTTCCTTATAATTCTTTCAATGGCCGACCATGTCAAATCCTCCAAATAAGGAAAGTTTTAAATACAAAATTAAAACTTCCTTATTTGTTTCCGGAAATTTTTAAAATAAAAATTTCTCTTTTAAAATACCCTTCATGGTTGGTTATAAAAAGAAAACTTTTAGAAATTAAAATCTCTCTATTAAAACATGTGGATGATTACAATAAGGAGAGTTTTCTCCAAAATTAAAATCTTCCTTTCAATCTACAGATAAGGAAAGATATCCAACTATTCTCTTAATCCTTTGTAGAAACTATAAAAGGTAAAATTTAATTTTAAAACTCTCTTTCAAAATCATGTCTTCCACATTAGGAAAGATTTTAAAATAAAATCCTTTTAATTTTATTGTGGTCGGCCACCTAAGCCTGGGCTCCATGCTAGGGTCGACCACACCTCAACCCATCCAAGCTTTATCTTGGTCAGCCCTTGCTTAGGCTCCAAGCTTCGCTTGGCCGACCACCTTAGATGGGTAAGAAGGTGGGTTTAAGTGGGTATAAGACTTTATAAATAAGAAGCTACAACAGGGACCGAGAGGAGGAATTAATTTTTGTCTCTCGATGAACTTGAGCTTCCCGTGTTCGCCCCGAAAACCCAACTCGAGTTCATCAATAATATCTCATTCTACTAAAGAGTTATTATTGAACTACCGTACCAATCCCATATTACTATATGGGCTCCTTCTTATCATGAGTGTGATAGCCTCCCTGTGTTTAAGATATAGAATGCCCACTAATTAAATGAGTTACTGACAACTCACTTAATTAATATATAGCTCCAAGAGTAGTATCACTCAACTTCATCATCATATCGGACTAAGTCCACCTGCAGGGTTTACACGACAATCCTTATGAGCTCCTCTTGGGGGCATCATCAACCTAGATTCCTAGGATACAGTTTCCTTCTATAATCAACAACACACACTATAACTAATATTATTTCCCAACTTATCGGGTCTATTGATTTATTGAACTAAATCACACCTTTGATAAATTAAAGAAATAAATACTAAATATATGCGCTTTGTTATTATATCAGGATTAAGAGCACACACTTCCATAATAACAAAGGTCTTGTTCTTTTATGCAGTTAGTATAAAAAGAACTTACCTTAAATGGTCCTGCTCAATACACTTAGAGTGTACTAGTGTAATTTTATAGTCAAGATAAACTAATATCAAATTACACTACGACTATTCCAATAGTTTGTTCCTATCCATCTTAGTCGTGAGCTACTGTTTATAAATTATAAGGAACTGATAATATGATCTTCTGTGTGTGACACCACACACCATGTTATCTACAATATAAATTAATTGAACAACTACACTTAGCATATAAATGTAGACATTTGACCAATGTGATTCTTTATTTCAAAATAAATTTTTACAAAGAGCTAGACTTTTAGTATATACTCTAACACTAAGCACCAAAACACTAATCATAACCATAATAAAAATGATGAACTAAGTAACACCAAAATTAAGACTATCAATCCCGCCTCAATGAAGTTTTCCATCAACCGCTAAGGTTAATCCTAACAATAATAGACATAATAGATCAGTGCTATTAAAGTTTTACTCATTACAATTAAGGTTACCATGCATTCAATTATTATAATATATATGATGTGTGCCCCCATGGGCTGGCGTAGTTGGTTTATGTAAGGGTGTTGTTGTCAACAGGTCTAGAGTTGATTCCCAGCGGGTGTGGAATGCCCTACTGCTATTGCTGGATGTGTTGGTTGGTCATAGGAAGATCGTATCGGTTCCACTGAATAAAATTTTGTACAAGTGTCGAACCTTTCCTAACAACCTATTGTATTCTTTAGAAATTAAATTCGGAATCGCAAACGGAACTTAACATTATTGATTCCAAATTTAACTTATCTGTTCTTAGTGGTTTAGACTTGGATTGCAAACGATACTTAATATTATAGATTCAAATCCACCTAGGTTACAAATTTAATTAAATATTAATTTCTGAAATCAGCTCTCAGGTCAAACATGGCGAGGCGCATGACCTTCTTGGATATGGGAACATCCACCACTGCCTCGACAAAGCCTCTTAATGAAATTCAATATTTAATTTCCTTATATAACCTTAGGTTTAACCAAAAAGAATAATCGAATCACAAGATCGATAAATAAAATAAAAAAACACAACTTCGAATTACAAATCCGAAAATCTAGAATCTCTAGCCTCTTGTGTTTGGTATTTCAAATCTATACAAAGAAAACTAGTATGATGCAGAATATAATTACTAGTTATACCTTTTTTTGTAAGCAACAACCTCTTGGTCTTCTATCGTATTCCTCTTCTTATCTTGGACATCGTGTGGGCGATGATCTACCGAGATGAGAACCATCCAAGCCCTTCTTCTTCCTTCTACCAAGATTCGGCCGAGCAACCTTCTCCAAGAGATTATAAATCTCGGCCACCAACCAAGCTCCAAGGGAAAACTAGGAAACAAAACCTCCTCCTCCTTCTTCTTCTCCAAGCTAGATCCGACCACCAAAACAAGCTCCTAGAGGTTGATGAGGTTCGGCCACTAAGGAGGAAGAAAAGGAGGAGATGGAGAGATCATATGGCCGGCCACTACCAAGGAAGAAAAGAGAGAGGAAAAATAGAAGAGAGTTGTCACCCATGAAGGCACCCCTTCCCTCTCTTTTATAATCCTTGGTCATAGCAAATAAGGAAATTTAATTATAATTAAAATTCCCTCTATTTTCCTTGCCCTTGGTTAATAAGGAAAATTTAATAAAAATTCCTTTTAACCCCTTCTATGGTCGGCCACCTTAAGAACTCCAAATTAGGCAAGTTTTAAACATAAAATTAAAACTTCCTTATTTGTTTCCAAAAATTTTTAAAATAAAATTTTCACTATAAATTTTTCCCTTCATGGTTGGTTATAAAAGGAAATTTTATAAATTAAAATCTCTCTATTAAAACATATGGATGATTTCCAAAAAGAAATGTTATCTTTAAAATTAAAATCTTCCTCTCAATCTACAAATAAGGAAAGATAGCAAATCTTTTCTTAATCTTTTGTAGAAATTACAATAGGAAAAATTTAATTTTAAAACTCTCTTTTAAAATCATGAACATGGTTTCATAAAATGAAAGTTTTATCAAAAATTAAAATCTTCCTTTCAATCTATAAATAAGGAAAGATATCAAATCTTTTCTTAATCTTTTGTAGAAACTATAAAAGAAAAGATTTAATTTTAAAACTCTCTTTTAAAATCATGAGGATGGTTTCATAAAAGGAAAGTTTTATCAAAAATTAAAATCTTCCTTTTAACTACAAATAAGGAAAGATATCAAACCTTTCACTTAATCTTTTGTAGAAAGCTATAAAAGGAAAGATTTAAATTTTAAACTCTCTTTTAAAACCATGGTATCCACATAAGAAAGATTTAAAAAATAAAATCCTATTTTGATTTAATGTGGCCGGCCACACCAAGCTTGGATTCAAGCTAGGGTCGGCCACACAACTTGGCTCATCCTATTTGCTTGGCTGGCCCAAGCTTGGGTTCCAAGCTTGCTTGGTCGGCCACCTTAGGATGGGTATAAAGGTGGGTATAGGTGGTTATAATACTTTATTAATAAGAGGCTACGATAGAGATCGAGAGGAGGAATTGATTTTGGTCTCCTGATGAAATTAAGTTTCCCTTGTTCGCCCCGAATACCCAACTTAATTTCATCAATAATAATTCATTCCACTAAAGAATTATTATTGAACTACCGCACCAATCCCAAATTACATTTTGGGCTCCTTATTATCATGAGTGTGTTAATCTCCCTGTGTTTAAGATGTCGGATGTTCACTAATTAATTGAGTTACTGACAACTCACTTTAATTAATATCTTAGTCCAAGAGTAGTACCACTCAACCTTATTGTCGTGTCGAACTAAGTCCACCTGCAGGGTTTAACATGACAATCCTTATGAGCTCCTCTTGGGGGCATTATCAACCTAGATTACTAGGACACAGTTTCCTTCTATAATCAACAACACACATTATAAGTAATATCATTTCCCAACTTATCGGGCCTATTGATTTATCGAGCTAAATCTCACCATCTGATAAGTCAAAGAAATAAATACTAAATATATGTGCTTGTTATTATATTAGGATTAAGAGCACACACTTCCATAATAACTAAGGTCTTGTTCTTTTATTAAGTCGGTATAAAAAGAACTTACCTTAAATGGTCATGCTCAATACACTCAGAGTGTACTAGTATAATTTATCAGTCAAGATAAACTAATACCTATTTACACTACGACTATTCCAATGATTTGTTACTTTCCATCTCAGTCGTGAGCTACTGTTTATAATTTACAAGGAATTGATAATGTGATCTTCTGTGTGTGACACCACACACCATGTTATCTACAATATAAATTAATCGAACAACTACACTTAACTTATAAATGTAGATATTTGACCAATATGATTCTTATTTCTAAGTAAATATTTATACAAAAAGCTAGGCTTTTAGTATACATTCCAACAGGATGAAGCTCCTCGTAATTTACCTCTCTCCCTGACAATAAGGGGGCCATCTTGGAGGGGTCGTTGAGGTTAAGGTTTCACCTTTTTGTTACCAATAATATATGTGATGTGGTATAGAAAACTGTACCACGTGACATGGTCCATAACTCAATTAATGTAGTCCACTTCATGACTTGCTCAGCATAACCCTCAATCTTCTGATTTAGGATAGGACTTAGATCAAGCTAGTCAATTCATGCTTAAACTCAGGCCGGGTCATTCGACTCTTGGCTGAGCCCGACCCAGCTCAATCTGAGTCACATTTAAGTAAGCCTAATTAACCTGTCAGAATTCCAAGGGACACGATAGTTATGCAAGTATCCAACAACCCCAAAGAATGTGACCATTATGCAAGCCGCCAATAGCCCTAAGGGACACAACGATTATGCAAGCCGTTAGTAGCCCCAAGGGGCGCGATAGTTATAGAAGGTCGCCAGTAGCCCCAAAGGATGTGATAGTTATAACATGTTGTATGCAACCCTAAGAGATGCAACTATTATACAGGCCATCAACAACCCAAAGGACATGATAGTTATAGTAGATCACTAGTAGCCTAAAGGGACATGATCGTTATGCAGGCTGTCAACAACTCTAAGAGGCACAACAGTTATGCAAGCAGATCACGCCTTCTGAGAGAGAGGAATGAGGTTTCTCTTTTAAGATTCGTTTGAGGTTAAGTCATCTCTTTACCCCTATTTAAAGCAATGATGATGGCAAAGGATGGAGGAGGTTAAATAAGATATCAAAGCTTACTACTTTTTCACTTTGTGATTTGTCGTTGTCTTTCCTCTCCGACTCTCTCTCTTATAGTCTGACTTGAGCATCAGAGGAGTCACACTAAGATATGCATTGACCTTCTTCTATCCTCCTTTTAGTCTTTTGAGTAGCCAGTGTTGGAGATATTCGCCCAAGTCCTTATGTTACTCGACATAGTAGTTGATCCGACAAAGGCCGACTCGATAACAACCCACCCGATATAGACTGACCCGATAGTAGCTGACTTGACCAAAGTCGACTTGATAAAGGGCCACCCCACAGAAGATGACTTGTGAGGAACCGATTCGACGCACATCTGACGAGCTCAACCTCAAATATGACAAAGAGTTTGCCCATCACCTGATCTCAGATCGGATTAATATGTGATTAAGGTGATAACATACTCTGTTTGCTTTCACCCCCAAGTACTTTCTTCACTTAGTAAAAACATAAACTTTTTTCAATCCATAATGTGCTATATGGATTGAAACTTTTGTACATTAAACTTTATTATCACCAGACTAAGTAACCATTGACAATGGGAGTGTAATCGAGCTAAACAAAGTTTATTTATTTATGGAACTTGTTCAAGTTTCTTTATTATTAGAAATTTTATTAAAGGTTTTTTTTATTGAATTAAACTATAATAATATTTTTATCTTTATATATCAATGAAATATTTATCTAATTCATAAAATTTATTAAATAAAATATATAAAAATAAATTTATAATTTTATTTTATTTAAGTTAACAAATAGGTTTATTCATAAATTAATGAACATTAATGAACTAAGTTTACTAGTATTCACTACTAGAAATATGACTTATTACATGTGGGAAAAGGTGATTCGATCACCCTCAGTGCCTTCGTCAACTCGTGCCTAGGCCAACACGGAGGAGGAAAATCACGGATGACTACTAGCCATTAGTGCAGATGGTCAAAATATAGAGGAAGGCATGGTAAAACACAAAATATTGCTTATTACATGTGGCAAATAAAGACATTAAAATGTCATTATAAATAATGTTTAACTACACTTATTAAAAATAATGTTTAACTACACTTATTAAAAAGGGTAATTTTTTAAAATAAAACATCATGTTAGACTATTTATCATGACAAACTTTATGAATTTCACTATATTTTATAACAACCTAATAATCTAATTATCCATCCATTATTTTTTTACTATGTTGAATCTCTAACCCCTCTACGACATGATCACAATCTAATAAAGGAAATATACCCTGAGTAATCTGTACGGCAACAACTTCTACCCTATAAAGCATAAAAATGGTAGGTCTATTTTAGGAAAGCCTGCTGTGTATCAGATTGATAGGTCATATTTTAGAAATACATTGATATTCATGCAGAGAGAAAATAGAAGTATATAAGGGGTCTCCACCTACATGCACATGTAAGCTTCTCTATCAGAGTTAATTGCTCATCATCCCTATTATTCATTTCTTTTGTCTAACTTGAACGTCAGAGTGCCTCTGTCAGGACCCTTCCCTGGCCCGATCACTGACGTCTTCTTCTAGCTCTTCTCTTTGACATGCAAGCTCAATCACGACACCAAATCCCTCCTACTCGGAATCTTATCGTGGACCTCGATGCCATCTAGCTAGCGCGCCATCTTCCCCAATTTCAGATAGGATTAGATAATGAAGCGTGTTAGGGTGAAATTTAAATATTCGTTGTCAAATGATCCTTATCACCTCCTGCTCGCTCTACCGATGCTTAAATGAAGATTTTCCAAATAATAAAATAGAGATTATTCGAGAAAATCATATCATGCCCTCCGATTATTAGTCTCCTTTTATCCCCTCCATCGAGTAATGGTTCGCATTGTGATATTCCTCTTGCAATGGCTGTCGACCTCTATTAATGACTGTCTTCTCATAACAACCCTAATGTTCATCCCTTCGTAATGTCTCACCTCTTCCTAAAATTCTTCATCTCCAAGTTAAGCCATCATCCATAACATTCCCAAACTCCCTGTGTTAGAGTCAAAATGTGCTAGAGATGGGGGGGGGGGGGGGGTGAATAGCTCATCGCGCTTGATAGATGTACTTCTTCGATGATGTGCAGTGGAATAAATAAAAAGAAACACACTTACAATGCTAACACGAGGATTTACTTGGTATCCACCTCAAGAAGAGGTGACTAATCCAAGGATCTACACACGCGAGCACTCTCCACTATGAAAACACTCATTTACGGTAACTACAGAAGGTGGAGAAGCCTTACAACACTCTCAGTATAAGAAGAAAGAAAGGGAAGCAGATACAAGTAAAATCTTACAAGATTTACACTAGGAAACCCTAACCCTAACTGTTAGATCTTGATGCCTATAAGGCATGGAAGAAAAAGAAGTCCACTACAAAGGGCATATTGATTAGTTCAATGGTAGATGACCTAGCTTTTAAGTATGAGTTGTATCTTTTAGCTCATGCAGTCTGGGTAGCCCTTAAAGAAAAATATATTGCAGTAAGTCTGAGCAAGTTTCGACAGCTAACAATCAAGTTTGGCAGCTACAAGAAGCCTCTGAATGCATCAATGGTTCAACACCTCAGGGAGATGTCAAACATGATTCGGGAGCTTAAAACTATTGGTCATGAGTTGACCGATGAACAACAGTTCAAGCAATTATTCGTTCACTTCCAGATTCTCGGGAGACCATGAAGCAGACCCTAACCCACAGTGAGAGTATCAAGACTTTCACTGATATCTCACGCCATGTAGAATTGGAGGCGGAGAGAGTTGAATCCGCAAGGATTTTTGGACAAAGCTATGTGGTTGTAAGTTCTATTGGATCATCTGGATCTATAAAAAAGAAATGGTTAAAGAAAGAGAAAGGAAAGAAGAGGGAAGCTGCTGCTGTGGGACAGGGCCCAATCAGGAATATAGTAAAGAAGACTAGAAAGAAACCTAAAAATAAGTTGACTTGTTTTAACTATGGTAAGAAGGGTCATATCGCTCGGGAGTGCACTGAGTCGAAAAAGGTAAATCCTAGTGTGTCTTCTTTTCCTGAGCATTTTGTTGCTAGCTCAGTATTGTTAGCTGATTCTTATCCTTTGCGGATTATAGATTTGGGAGCAACCAACCGTGTAGCTCGAGAGCGAGTTACATTTGTAGAGTACCGTCAGGTATCAGCTAGCAACAAGTGGATCTATGTGGGAAACAATGCAAGAGTTGAAGTCAAAGGAGTTGGTATTTGTAAACTCAACTTCCGTGGTGGTAGAGTTTTGTTTCTACATATGATGTCCTGTATGCTTCTGAAATTCGACGGAATCTTGTTTCTATTATGTGTCTTCTTGATTTAAGGTATTGCATTAATTTTTATAGTCGATGTGTTGAACTTAATATTGACTCAGTGTCAATCGGACATGATTTTTTAACAAATAGGTTTATGGTTCTTAATGTAGAACCAGATGCCAATTATGCTATTGATGGTTATTTTTTAAACATTGCTCTAACTAGTGATGCAGATATAACTGATGAGGTTTGGTATGCTAGATTAGGACATATAGGACAAGAACGTATGAATCGATTGGTTAGAGAGGGTCTATTGGACACTCAGGCTAAGATTCAATTGTCTATATGTGAGCATTGTCTTGCTGGAAAAGTAACTATGAAAGTATTTGGTAAGGCTATTAGATCGGAATCAACATTGCAGTTAATTCATTCGGATATTTGTGGTCCAATGAATATGAAGGCTAGACATAGAGCTTCTTATTTCATTACATTTATTGATGATTTCTCTCGATTTGGTCATGTGTATTTGATTTCTCACAAATCTGAAACATTAGATTGCTTCATTCATTATATGAACGAAGTTGAGAATCAAACAGAACGTAAAGTTAAGACTTTATGCACTGACCGTGGAGGGGAATATTTGTCTGATATATTTAAGATAATATGTAATGATAGAGGGATCATAAGACAACTGACAATCCTTGGAACTCCATGGCAAAATAGGGTAGCTGAAAGAAGAAATATGACTCTTCTTGAAATGATTAGGTCTATGAAGGCGTAGGCTAATTTGCCAATCTCCTATTGGGGAGATGCATTATTAACTGCAGCCTATATACTTGATAAAGTGTCTTCAAAGTCAGTTCCATCTATCCCATATAAATGTTAGACAGACAGAAAACAAGATTTAAGTAATCTGAGACCTTAGGGGTCAGCTATTTATGTTCATGATAGTTCTCACAAATATAGAAAATTGGGACCTAGGGGTAAGAAATGTATCTTTATAAGATATCATGATACCTCCAAAGGTTATGTTTTCATAGGTGAGCAACTAGATGGAACCATCTCCGAAATAGACTCGAGAGATGCGACTTTGACTTTTCTCGAAATAGAGTTCCCAATCAGAGGTGATGTCGATAAAAATATTCCTCTATTTGAGGAGGATGAGATATTATCAACAAGAGAGGTAGCAAAAGGGATATCTGAGTCTAGTCAATCGAGTGGGAGTGATATGCCGAGTCATGAGTTGACTTCTCAACAACCCAACTTACGAAGAAGTGTTTGTAAGATTAAACCTTTGATATTGAGAATGAGGCATTGATTACACTTCCAATTGACGACGATGAACCTTAATTCATTGAGGAAGAATTGGGATGTAGAGTTAGAGAAAAATGAAAAGCTGCAATGGTTGAAGAGATGAAGTTCATGATTCAGAATCATGTTTGGGACTTAGTCGATCTTCCTCCGGACCGAAGGACTATTAGGAATAAGTGGATTCTCAAAATAAAGAGGAAAGATGATGGATCGATTAATATATACAAAGCTCATTTAGTTATAAAAGGATATATCCAAATGGAGGGTATTCACTTTAAAGAGACATTTTCTCCTGTAGTAAAATTTATATTAATATGAGTTATTTTGGCTTTTGTGACACATTATGACTTGGAATTACATCAAATGAATGTAAAAACCGCTTTCCTTAACGATGATCTTGACGAAAAAATCTATATGGTTCAGCCAGAAGGTTTCATTGCTGAAGGCCAAGAGCAGAAAGTATGTAAGCTTAGAAAGTCTATATATGGGCTAAAGCAAGCGTTAAGACAATAGAATATAAGATTTAACGAAGTCGTTTTATCTTATGGTTTTGAGATGATCAATGAGGATCATTGTATTTTTCTAAAAAGGGAAAAAGGAAAGTATGTCATTTTATCATTATATGTTGATGATATACTGATAGCTAAAAATGACATAGAATATGTGAATGAAGTCAAGAAGTGGCTGTCATCATAATTTGATACAACGGATATGGGAGAAGCTGAATACATCTTAGGAGTGAAGATTATAAGAGATCGCCCTAAAAGACTTTTGGGTCTGTCATAAGAGTCTTATATAAATAAGATATTACATCATTTCAGCATGTCAAATTGCAACGTAGAACATACACTTATTGTGAAAGGTACTGTTTTGAGCAAAAGTATGTATCCTAAAACTCCAGAGGAAATAGCTGAGATGAATAAAAAATCATATGCCAGTGCTATTGGTAGTTTGATGTACACTATGTTGTGTACACGTCCCGATATCAGCTATGTTGTGGGTTTGGTCAGTTGCTTCCAGTCAAACCCAGGATCAAGACACTGGAAGGAGGTAAAAAGGATATTCAGATATCTGAAGGCGATAACAGATCAATGTCTTTGTTTTCAAGGATCAGATATGAGTCTGAAAGGTTATTCGGATGCAGATTGGGCTGGGGACTTGGATGATAGAAAATTCACATCAGGTTATGCATTCTTGCTGAATGGTGGCGTCATCTTTTAGAACAGCATGAAACAGGCTTGTGCAGCTTTGTCGACTATGGATGCTGAATATGTGGCATGTTCAACAGTTGTGTAAGAAGCAGTCAAGTTGAGAAGGTTCCTGAAGCATCTGAAAATTGTTGAGAATAGTGGGAGTCTAGTAACTATCTACTATGACAGTCAAGCTGCAATAGCTTTTTCCAAGGATCTCAAATATCACAGCAAAGACAAGCATATAGAAATTAAACATAATTTTGTGAGAGATATTGTGGCAAAAAGAAAAGTAATTCTTGAGTATGTCCCTACACGTGCTATGCTTGCATATCCTTTTACTAAGCCAATGACCAAAGAGTCATTTAAAGAACATGTAAAGTCTTTGGGACTTTGTAGAATGTAATAATATTGAAATAATAATCAAACTTTGTGATTTGATTGTGTCATTTGCCATAATTTATTCAGTGTATATGTTGTATTTGTTACACTCATATAAGATCTCGGTGAGCATGTTGGCAGGTTGAGATTGGTCCACTCACATGGACAATCATCTCTGTTTGTTAAGTACAAATAGAGGTAAGATCGTTACTTATGGAATAACTTATATAGCTGAAATTAGAGACATATCTATAAGTTGAGGTCGTCTTGATAATTATGTCAAGATGAGATCATTTATGTGTTAATAATGATCGAAGTAAATGAACCCATCATTTACTGAACCTGTTGAAAGCCGGATTAGAATTCATATGTTGAATTCAAGATTAGACATTAGGTATATCTAGATCAAAATCTGAATGATATTAAATTTGAGTAAAACATGCGTTCTTTTTAGTAAAGAGAATAATATCGTAATATGTGATTCATACCACATATGTTATTGCAACAATAAAGGTAGTAGGAGAATGAATCCTTGTTTCTCTACTATATGAGACCTTTGAGATTATATGTTAATCTCAGTTTTTTATCTTAGTGACTATTTAGCTGTTTACTTGAAGTTCTAATCAGTGTCTGCTACTTTAGGATGTATCCTATGGCTATGTATGATTCGGTCTATGGAACATAACTAGGAAAGCGTCTGATTAGTATGAATAAATTCTAGCTAAAAAGAAGATTAAATATATTTACATCATTAGATGTTATTCACTGGTCGACCCATTTCTATTATGTATAGAAATGAATGTGAATATTGAATATGGAATATACTCTTGACATAATGGTCATTATAATGGATTAGAGATGTTCATATTGATGTAAATGAAGATTATTTAATCTGGGTAAATAGCAAGACATGGATATCTCCAAGATAATGACTATGTGCCACTGGGAGATTGGATGGATTATGGATAAAGGCATTGATTGCTCAGAGAGCGACTATGTAAGGTATAACAATCTTCTTAGCAACATCGCTCAGTGTGCTTGCTATCGCACAAATAATTTTCTCTAAGTATAGATTGGATGTTCTAATATGGTCTTTGTGACCAAACTCTCAAATAGTTTATGTGACTTATTAAGTCTTTGTGATCAAACTCTCAAATAGTCTATGTGACTTATTAAGTCTTTGTGACTAACTAGTTTTTGTGACTTACCTGAATGAACTAGTCTTAGTGACTTACCTTGGACGAGTGGGAGATGTAGGAAATGAGAACTTGGGAACATGCCCACGTTCCCCACTACTCTTAATGGAAAAGTCCATTATACCCCTAGGTTATTTCCTTTTATAAGGGGTGCGTCTAAGGTTCATTCGTGAGGCAAGAAGCAAGAGGTAAGAAAGAGAGAAGTAGTTTTCACACGACGGTGGGAAAGAGAGAAGAACATTTGAGGCGGTGGGATTTGATTCGTGGAATTATGGAGAGCTTTCCGATCTTGTAATCGTTCTTCCAATAACGAATTGCCATCGTTGATTACAAATCTACGAAAAATCGCTATAAATATTTATTATTTTAATTCATTATTTTTTATGTATTTTAAATTATCAACAAGCCTTTCAGGTCTTCCGACTCCTCAATCATCTTGAATTATTACGGAGGCATCCCAGAGGTTATCAGAGCAAGAGGCTATCCTAGCGTCTGAACACCATACTTTCCTCCGGCAAATTATTGCATTCTATAGCGAGGTAATAAGAGGATGAGGATTTATATTTTAACTAGGACAAATATTTGGAAGTTAACTTTTGATTTGATTGGGTATAAATTGAGCTCTAGATTTACTTGATAGGCGAATCTAAGAAGGAAAGACCATCTGCATCCAAATTAATAAATTATACCTACATTATTAAAATAAATATTGAGGATAAGATAGCAACAATATTCTCTCTTTTAAAAAACTAAATAAATAAATTTTAACATAAATAGTTTATTTTTATCAATAAGTAGTATGGGGTAGCAGATCTGTAGCTGCTACGAGTAGTAGCTATGGAAATGAAATATATAGTTATAGTAGTTATTAAATTATAACTACTATAATTATTAAAAATTATAGGGTCATATCTACTATAATTATTTATCATTAGTGTTTACCAGAATTAAAGTATTAATATTATTTATTATTAGTGTTTATCAGAATTAAAGTACTAATATTGTAGCAGTTGTTATCTCATAACTACCGTACCAATATCAAGAATAAAAATATTTTTGAAAATAAAAAGGTGCTGAGATGTTGTTTTAATAACAAATGCAAAAGATATTATTATTATTATTATTATTATTATTATCTAAAAAAAATGTATTCCTTTATTTTATTTTTTTTACACTTAATTCTTCAAATGCTTGAATTCTTTCACGATGTGAAAGATAACTACCTAAGTAGTGTCTCAAAATTTTGTTTGGATGCGTAATCATAGAATATTGGATTTTTACGTCGTCCATTGTAAATATTTTCTAATTTACTCTAACGACTAGTAAAAATTTTTCATAGAACCAAACTAGTCGACCCCGATTTGATTTATTTGATTCATTATTTTTCAAAACTTATTTCGTTATATATTTAAATTCTTGACCTATAATGGATGATCGATATTAGATAATGGGCATTCTCATGGAGACACACATAACATGGACGGCTATAGCGGTTGAACGGTTCCAAATTTCACAAGAAAGGTTGACATGTTCTTCCCATATATTTCTCTAGCAAATATAGTGGTACGACAACGATAAAATCAGTCCGAGTGATCTATCTGGATTGATTCCGAACTATGACCATGAGCATCGACATTGACACTGACACCCCTGAACTGTCTTTCTCTTTTTCTCATATTCTTTTCCCGTTGTAAATCCAAACTTCTCTCCTTCTTAACACGATTGAACCCCCGAGTTACGGTCCAAGTTATTGTTAACGTGGTACGAAACTTCTTAGGCTCTTTCAAATTTCTTTTTGACAGAATTTTAAGCAATATTTTTGAGAGAATTTTAAGCAATTTTTCACCAACTCTTGATAACTTAACCATCAAAAGATCTCACTAGATAGCTTCAGTGTCCTCTATGTTAATCCATACAGGAGATAACATTATTGGATGATACAAGCTGATAATATTTGATAATTTAAATATTTAATTTTTTGAATCAATTAATTATTGATAATTGATATAATTCTATTGAAATTTTTCATCCGTCATCCAAGTAAATTAAAAAAATACTCATAAAAATTCATCCAAACAATCAATATTTTTAGAATTATCATCCCATAAAAAAATCTTACAATACATCACAAATTGGATTCAAACGAATGAAGGCCTTCTATAGAACAAAATAACTTGCCACAAAAGTATATAGTAAAATGAAAAAAAAAAAAAACGAGTGGGTTTTAGACAAATTAACTTAGGTTGCCCCATCGCGGCCCTCCTCTCTTTCTAACGGTCATATTCAAAACCACAGCGATCCCGATCCCCACTTTTTCTTGCCCGTTTTCATTCCTCCTCTTTGATTCACCCTGTTTCTCTCTTCCTCCTCTCGGCTTCGATCTGCTCCCATGGAGAAGCTTTAAGCTCCTCCTCTCCGGAGCCGCCGTATAGAGAGAAAGAGATCTCGGTCGCTGCTCCCCATGGGTTGCTTTCTTCGCTGCTTCAAGGGCCCCAAGGATCGGAAGCGCCGTCGATCGCCTAGGAGATCGCCGTCCCGTGAGCGCCGGGTATGCTTTCCTTGATCGCTTCCTAGGTTTTGCAGTTGCTTTTTCGTGACGAGGGATTTCTTACAGGTGAGCGAAAGCTGCCTTCATCCGATCCCCTCGGCGAAGCAGATCTCCCCCAATCCCAGCGCGCCGGAGCTTTTCCCTCCGGAGGAAGTGGTTTCTGTTGCGGTCGCTCTTCCGGTGGAGAAGAAGAAGAAAAAGTAATGTGGTTCTTTTCTTGAGAGTATTGCAGTGCTATTGCCGTCGATTTAGGCGTGAATTGTTTGGCAGGGAGAATGTAGAGAAGGAGAACGCCGGAGGCGGCGGCAGGAAGAAGGTGACCTTCGATTTAAACGTCAAGACGTATGAACGCGTTCCTTCCGATGAGGACGATGAGGAGGAAGAGAAGCCGGCCAAAGGGAACAAAGACGAATCTTATCCAAAGTCGGGAGCATTCCCCTCGAATCATAGGTACGAGAACTGTGAGAGCAGCGACGATGACCGCGGCTGTGAATCTGGAGAAGATGAAGATGAATTTGACAGTGATTTCGAGATCGGGATCCAAGGAAACGAGGAAGAGTCCTACGATTCCTTCTTTTCTCTACCACTCGACAAGGATCCGCAAGGTTTACACGAGGAGGTCAGTAGTCGTCAACTCGACTCTGCATCCGCACCTCTCCTAGGTAAGCAGTCGATTCCCGCCGCCGGAGGCGGCGGCGGCACGCGCGACCGGAGCCAGTTCGTTCATTCAGTGCTCAACCCCATCGAGAACCTCTCCCAGTGGAAGGAAATCAAGGTGCGCGCGTCGCCGGCGAAGAATCCCGACAAACAAAACCTCGGCAACGAGCCAGAGATCAAGGTGAAGAAGAAGCCTCAAGTTCCTAAACAGGAGGTTTCGGTGGACGGCAGCCTCTCGAACTGGCTACCCTCCTCCCTGGGCAATTCGACCGCGGAGACGCCTCAGCCGAGCAATTCTCACCTGTCGAACTCGTCGTTCAGCCGAGAGGACCGACCGATTTTAGGCGCATTAACCATCAAAGACATCAAGCAATCGTCGATGACATCTTCCCCGTGCAAGAGCCCTCCGGCGGATGAGATTCCAATTCTGGGCACAGTCGGCAGGTACTGGAGCTGCGAGAACCCAGGAGAAGACACCGCTTCTTCTCGTCCTCCTTCAAGCAGACTTGCCAAAGGGATTCCGAACACTACCAGCAAATACAGAGAGGTAAGTTCGCCAAACACAGATCAATTACAGATCGATAACATGCATGCTAAAATTCAACGTTTTCTGTTAGGTTATTTCAGGATAAGGCCGTGAACTGCCACACGACTCCATTTGAAGTGCGTCTGGAGAGAGCTCTCCAGAAAGGCGCTGATGCTTGAGCTTGCTAAGCTTAAAAATTCATGTGTGTTCTCTTCCAAATTCATTCTTCTTTCTACTTTCTTGCGTGCATCTCCATTTGAATGTGGATCTTGATTTGTAATTTGTAAACTGTAATCATTTTTCATTTCCATTTGGCAATGGTAATCTACCAGCATATCTATGCATCCTTTTTTATTGAAAATTATATAGTTTTTTAAAGCCAATTGATAACATAATTAGACCCTTAAAAAAGTCGTGGATGGGGCATTAAAAAAAAAGTTTGTTAAAAGAACACGGCCCCGTATGGGAAATTCGTTAAAAAAAATTATGATATTTGATTAAATGGTTGGAATGATTACGAGTAAGGTTTGATAGTAAAATAAAATGAAAATAAAAATAAAAATGAGATTCATCTAATTATATGAATTTGACTAATTCTCGTAAATCTAAAAATCATTTCAAAATTATTATTCCTAAATCCACAATTCAAATACAATCTTTTACTATCCATTTACTCATTCCCAAACTCACCAACCAAACAACCCCTAAGCCATTGATAACATAATAAGATTTGTGGCATTCAAACTAAACTATTAAGTAATCTGAGTCAAATTGTGTCGAACTAGTCATTAAAATCATAATTCAAACTTCACTTATTTTTTTTATTTAAACTTGAAACTCTGGCTAAACCAAACATTAAATGTGTTCCGGAACAATTAATTCATTTACATCCACTAAACCCTAAATCAAACTTTTCTCCGCCCCAAGAACCAAATCATTCGAGATATGAGCTAACAAATTACATTTAAATGCAGCAAATTTAATTCAATAGAATCAGACCTGAGGGCCAAAAAAATATGAGTGTCTCCACAGCTAAATATCTTGAACTCGAAGAAAAGCCAGAGCAACCATGGGGTTCCATAGAAACACAATATAGACCAAACTAACCAAACCAACCAAATTTTGTAATATAAAATTTAACAGTCTTCCTACTAGCTTTCTCGCTGCTTCAAAACAACTAAGCTTCTTCAGCAATCGTTCCCTTCTCGCTAACGTAGATACCGTCCAAGAACTTCCTTATATCCTTGTTCTTCACATGGCATTTCTGTCAAGTATGAAATAGTGTTAATACCATAACAATTATGTATTAACTCTGATAAATTATAAGTATGCTAAGCTAGTATGTATGACTTGATCATGGAGGATTGTTTGTTTAAAAAAGTTGACATACTATTAGTTGATTGCCCTTGCAAAACAAACTTAAAGGTTAATTGTGTTGTTTAACTACCGAGGCCTAAAGTTTGCATTGCCAGAGCAATAAACAGACCTGGTTGATCAAGGCTGCGGAGCGAGAGACGAGTTCGACATCATTTCCATCGAGGATTAGCTCATCCTTCACCTTTTCAGACCGAGAAATCTTCACACCTTCAAGCATATCAACTTTTCGCACCTGCAACAACAGCAAGACAAAAACAGAAACACACTATTCAGGAAGGCACGAATCCTTTTTGAATTGGCAGTGGTAGTTGGATAAATTTCCATCTTGATTTGCAAAATCATGTCTCTCCACAGTCCAAAAGGGAACTGAGAACAATTTCCATCACTACTACAGATTCTAAGAATCAAATCTGTTAAAACATGTTAAAGACTCTAAACTGTTAACAAGATTTTGCACAATACCATCATTTTGCCAATCCGATCCAGGAGATAAATAACTAGAAAACGTCAGAAACTATTGCCGCATGATATCTTATAGAAAATCTTTATCCGCAATAAAAAATGCTAACTTTGCGAGACAAAAAGGGAAACGAGTTCTAAGTGCATGTGAATTCGGAGCTGGCTCTTCAAGAACTAATGAATTTTATGATGATTACTTCGGGCAAGTTGAGAACTTTTCCATGACAACCCAAACAAAGCAGAAAAAGTAAAGGACGAAACGGATAGAAAACACAGGGCGCGTAATTAAGCAAGGTCGGACCTTTTTCTCCCCGAGGAAGTTCCTGATCTCAATGGAGTCGGAATTGTTGGGGATGGAAGCGTTGATGGGAAAATGAGCGTAGACGAGACGCATCTTGTAGCGGTATCCCTTGGTGACACCGGTAATCAAGTTTTGGATGTGGCTGATGGCGGTGCGAATGGCCGCCATGGTCTTGCGCGAACCAAACCACGCCTCCACTTTCAGCTTCTTACCGCCGTCGAGGAGAGCGAAGTCGAGGTTGAGGTGCTTGAAGTTGCGGGTGAGCTTTCCGCGGGGGCCTTCCACCTCCACGATCTTGGCGTCCACCTTCACGGTGATCCCCTCGGGTATATCCATCGTCTGCGACGAAAGGATCGTCTTCATCTCGCTCTCGCTGGCTGCTCCTCCCCTTCGGCCGCCCGAATGCAAAATGAAACAAAACCCTAACATAGTTGACACATGATTTCAATTTATACATAGGTTTGGATCCTTTTTGGAAAACACGCACATATTTTAAATAATTATAAATAAAATTCATGGCATTCTATGTGGAAAAAGAATAAATTTAGAAGGAAAGTAGAAAAATACCTTTAACTTCTCTGATTATTTGTTCAAAAGAAAATATATATTTATTAGGATAATATATATATATATATATATATATTAGGATAAAAGTTATTAATGGTGGAAAAAGAAATTACTAATTGATATATTCGCGTTTGATGTCAAAAAAAAAAATTAATTTTTATAGATACATGTATTGGGAAAAAAAACTACTCGTACATCTTAGTTAATTTAATGATCGGTTATATCGAGCTCTATGATTTACCTTACTTCTCATAATCTGGAGACGGACTATGAGGAGCGTTTAGATAAGTGTAATTACCTTGTGTTACAATAATGATGGGTGACTTACTTGATTTCGTAATTTATCTCTCTATAAATAGTTGTGAGACTAATCGTGTGGGGATATTCGGAGTCAGCATATAACCTTTACAGAAATAATGAATGGGTTGTCGTCCTAAGGCAATAGCACAATAGTTAGGTCCTTCAACGGATAACCAAAAGAACTAAAGTTTGAATCTCAGCTGTGACGTATTACAGGGGATTTTTCCTTCAATGAAAAGCGAGCCAAAGGATGTTAGTCATTTGGATGAGCCTCTATAAGCACTTCATGATTTACCCGACCGGTTACCCTAGGAATAGTCAGTTCGAAGAGCTAGATACATGGTGTCAATTAAAAAAAGAATGGGCCGCCCCCACTGGTTGGTGTAGTTGTTACTTGGCTCAGTGGTTACCCAATAGTTCTTAGGGTTAATTCTTAGTGGGTATAAAATGTCTCGTTAGATGTTTGACTTCCTCCATGCAAAAAGTATGAGTGTAAATGAGCCAAGCTGCTCATGAGCTATTTGAATCTCGATTCGATAAAAACTCGTTTGAGCTCATTTAATGAGACTCGTTAAGATAAACAAACTAAGATCAAGCTAAACAATACTCTACTCGTTAGCTCATGAATTAACTTGTAAATAAAAAAATAATAGTTTTGATATTGAATTTATAGATTTTACACTTTACTTATGAAAAATATAGATAAATATATTAAATTTATTTATTAGAATAAAATTATAAATTTTAATAAGAATTAATCCTGTCTGAAAGTCGAAGGAGATGGAAAGCCGAGGATATGGCGCTCCCGCTAATCGCCTGTAGACTCCGCTCGAACCTGTAACACAAAATACGTCAGTACCGAGCCAAGGAAAGGGTATCCGACGTTGGCCCTCCGACGCTCAAGTCAGTTACCGACGATGAAGTGGAAAGCAGAGCAACAAGAAGACTGTAGCACAAATAGTGAATATTGCATACCTCCGTCGATACTTAAACCCCTCTTTATATAAAGCTCCAAAGCGCGCGTGCATACTTCTCAAGGCAAGCCACTTCTATGTGAAAAAAGAATAAATTTAGAAGGAAAGTAGAAAAATACCTTTAACTTCTCCTCAACAAAAGCTGACATAATTTGTTAGAACTATTATAATGAAGAAATTAAACAATTTTGATAAATTAAAGTTTTACAAAAAAAATATGATTATTTATTTAAAAGAAAATATATATTTATTAGGATAAATATATATATATATATATTGTAAAATACCGAAAATAGGAGAGTATTAATAAGGGAATTTTTCGGAATTTTTGAAAATTTTTCGGAGCTCGTACGGACAAGTTAACGGGGATAAAAATGGGGCCCAGAAAAGCCTGTTTAGGCTACCCCATTTAAGTGAGGAAATATTTATAATTACATTTCCTTTTTCTTTTATTTTCCTTTATCTTTCATTTTTATTCTCCTCGTCAAAGCCTTGCGCCCGAGCCCTCTTCTCCCCGTGCGTTGTTCCTTCCCTCGCGCACCCGAGCCGCCAGCGTGCCCTAACCGCCGGCCCGGCGGTTTCTTCCTCGCCGAAGCCTTAAACCCCTCGGCCACTTCTTCATCTTTTCCTTCTCTTCTCTTCCGAGCCGAACCCCTCTCCTCCTCTGCCCTAGCCATATTGCTCCACCATTTCCGCCAAGTGACAGCGCCGCCACAATCGACGACCGAGGCCTAGCGCCGACCACCCCGAGCCCTAGCCTCCAGCCGTGTGCTCTAGTATTGGGTTCACAGCCGTCGACGCCGATCGCCACCTTGTTGCCGGATTTCACCTTCATTCTCCACCCGACGGTTCCGCCCGATTTCCCCTCTTTTCCTCGGTCACCTCCGCACAGACACATCACGGCAGAGCATTTCCTCACCGGTTTCTCTTGATCTGCCCTCTCCCGTCCCTAGATTGGATTCACCAGGTCGCCGACGCCAGCCAAGGTGCAGCTGACAGGGACACCGTGCAGACCATCCATGCCATTTTCCTCTGTGCCCTAGTGTCAGTGGCCGATCCTTATTTGTCTTACTCTCTGATCTTCGGCGATCTTGTAGGTAAGGGAGTGCTGGATTGAATTTGGGATCTGATACTATATTTAGTTAGATTCTTGATCTCCTCATGTTCTGTTCAGTGAAGATTTCAGCCGGAAAGAGTTATTCCGTGGATTTTTCTTGACTTCCAGCAGTAACCTTATCCAGTAGCCTTGTTCCAGCAGCAACAGCAATGGTGAAACTTGAGGTAAGGTACTGGTTTTTGGTCTTAGTTGTAGATCATAGTGTAACTTGATTATTTTAGATCGTGATACATTCGGAAGAGAATTTGGATTTACATGGTTAGGTATTAGTTCATGTATTTATATGATACAGTTTGATTGTAGATAATTGGGGATACCTAATCCATTGTAATTATGAAATGGGTTAGGTTAAACCTAGTTGCCTTTGGATTAATGGTTGGTCAGCTAAATAAATATACAAGGGAATTAGCTAAATCCATATATGTGTGATATTACAGGATTTAGATGCGAGACGAGTATCTCGGAGTCAGATTTGGACCATTTTATCGGAGGCGGGTACTTTTGACTTATTGTCTTTGATATGCATAGTAATGAAATTAACAAGTTGCATTAATTATGTTCCTCATTTGTTTCAGTTAATCACTACCCGATTACCTGTTACCTGCTTGATTGATTATTTGTTTTGCATTTCGTGTTGTTATATGCCTGATTACACATGCTCATAGGGGTAGTGATATAACCATGTTTCACCATGTTCAGGACCTAGGTTTGATACCTTATTTGATCAGTATACTTTGATATGAATTGTTCACTATGGTGCACATCATTATATGTCCATAGATTAGTTTAGTATATTACCATGCTTAGTGTCATGCACCATTCGCATGACTGCATGCTGTGTGATATATTGATCCATTATTGTCGAGCACATCGCCAGTTTCATCACTGTTCGGTGCTCCGTTGTTGACGCTCAGGGGTAGCGTGACGCAGCGTGGTAGCACGTCAGTTTGCTCTTCCGGTGCTCCGTTGGTCCGCTCATGGGTAGTGTGACGCAGCGTGTAGCACGTTAGGGACCCCTCCCCGTCATCGTGTACCGGGAGATGAGAGCATTGCGCTCCCCCATTTATGATTTGGGGTAGGAGTATGTGTGTACTCCGACAGCATCCTGTCCACTCGGTCACTCATCAGGAGTAGTGATGCAGAGTGCACGGTCGTCACAGCCCTACCCACTCAGTCCCACTTTTGGTTGTGAGTTGGCTGACTGGCGTCAGGGGTGACCATGACATTGACATCATATGCATGATGCATTTATTGCTTGTGTTTGTGTTTGCTGCATTTATATGCTGCACATTGTTTGGATATCTATGTTTGACATACATACAGGATTTCTATACCTCTCAGATTGCTTGTCTTTATGCCAGGTCCTGGTTAGTACAGTATTCTCCTGTTTACTTCAGTTTGTATTCATCTTTATTACATCAGGAGACTGTACGCATGATTAGTGCTAGGTGTTATTTTCTTACTTTGCATATCAATTGTACCTGCTGAGTGTTGGACTCACCCCGCCTCCATTGTTGTTATATTTTCAGGTTGAGGCTGTCCGGAGCAGTTCCAGTCGCTAGTCCCAATCTGCACGTAGTGCTAGTCTTCTGCTAGCCTTGAGTGTTATTTTATCTTAGTTTCGTTATCAGACTTTGTTTTTAGTCTTGTATTGTTTTACTTATGGATATTGTATGGATTCATATCGTTTGATGGATTTTTGGTATGATTTGGATTTATTCTACTACATGTCTGCCTGGACGGCAGAAGAGGTGAGTTCATCGGATTTAAGCCTTACGAGTGTAGTTGAGTAGGGTTGATTTTGAGTCATGGTATTACTGCTTTGGTTTACTTATATTTATATAAACTGCGTGGTGATGTTTTATTTACATGTTATTATTCCAGCCGCATGTGACTGAGGTATATGAGGATGTAGAAAAGTTTCAGATTGTCCGCCGTACAGGGGAGATGCTGCCGAAATTTTCTCGGACAGGGACTCCTCCGGGGCGTGACATATATATTTATTTATTTATTAGGATAAAAGTTATTAATGGTGGGTGGAGGAATTGCTAATTGATATATTCGTTTGATGTCAAAGAAAAAATTAATTTTTATAGATACATGTATTAGGAAAAAAACTCCTCGTATCTCTTAGTTAATTTAATGATCGACTATAAATTAGATTTATGATTTACCTTACTTCTCATAATCTGGAGATGGACTATGACGAACGTTTGGATAAGTGTAATTACCTTGTGCTACAATAATGATGGGTGACTTGCTTGATTTCGTAATTTATCTCTCTATAGATGGTTGTGAGATTAATCGTGTGGGGGTATTCGGAGTCAGCGTATAACCTTTACAGAAATAATGAATGGGTTGTCGCCCTAGGGCAATAGCATAATAGTTAGGCCCTTCAACGGATAACCAAGAGAACTAAGGTTCAAATCTCAACTGCGACGTATTACAAGGGATTTTCCCTTCAGTGAAAAGCGGGCCAAAGAATGTTAGTCATTTGGATGAGCCTCTATAAGCACTTCATGATTTACCCGACCGGTTACCCTAGGAATAGTCAATTCGAAGAGTTGGATACCTGGTGTCAATTAAAAAAAGAATGGCCCGCCTCCACTGGTTGGTGTAGTTGCTACCTAGATGAGTGGTTACCCAATAGGTTTTAGGGTCAATTCTTAGTGGGTGCAAAATATCTCGTTAGATGTTTGACCTCCCCCATGTAAAATGTAGGGGTGTAAATGAACCAAGCCGCTCATGAGTTATTCGAAGCTCGATTCGATAAAAGCTCATTTGAGTTCGTTTAATGAGGCTCGTTAAGATAAACAAACCAAGCTCAAACTTAACAGTACTCGGCTGGTTAGCTCATAAATATGTTCGTTAGTAAGCTCATGAATTAACTTTTAAAAGAAAAAAATAATAGTTTTGATATTGAATTTATAGATTTTACATTCTACTTATAAAAAATATAGATAAATATATTAAATTTATTTATAAGAATAAAATTATAAATTTTAATAAGAATATTACAATTTTCTCTAAATATATAATTTAGTTTTTAATGAATATTTAAATTTATAATTTATATTTATTAAGCTCGATATAAGTTCGAATAAGCTCGTGAGCTATGAATATATTCATTAAATAAAGATCGAGCTCAGCTCGATTATAAATGAGTCATTCAAACATTCAAGAGTTCGGCTCGGCTCGATTACACCCCTAGCAAAAAGTCATTGTGCTAGTGCAAAATACCCCCCATGATTTATCGACTGTATCTTACAGTGGAGCCAACGATACTAGGACGCTTGAGATGAGAGATATCACCCTTTGCTCCAATAATGAATGGGTTGACAAGCCTAGGGTCAATTCCCAGTCGGTATGGAATGTCTTGCTGGTTGTCTCACCCCTCTACATGTGTTCGTATTGCTAGACGAAGTGCAAATCAGTCATCCAGGTTGACTTAGGGAGTTTGCCCAAGATCGTCAAGTTGACAATTTTACCTTTTGTCATAGAATAATGAATGGATAGACGTAGTTGATATCTACATAAGTTTTACTCCAATAATGAATCAATTACTTTCCCTTAATGGATAGTTAACCTAAGAACGTCCAACTGATGACTGTCCGTTTTGAGCGCTTCCCGATTTACCCTAGTGGCTGGTGGGAAATTTTCGTGAGACTGAGTTGGTCACTCTCAGGATTATTTGGCGTAAGATGGATACTTGGTGCTAATAAAATAATAATAATAATGAATCAATTACTGCCCCAAGGGTAATAATGCAATGGTAGGGTATCTTCTCAATTTCTCAGACATCTAAGGATTGAGTCTCAAATTCAGTGAATTAACAGATGAATTTTCCTTAATAGGAGGTTAACCAAAGAGCATTGGGTTGATGGGTTATGCTTATGGTTGGACACAAGTAATAACTTGAAAATATGTTTAAGTTAGACACAAATAACAACTTGAAAATTACAAGTATAGTATAAACATGAAGCATAAAATCCAAGCTCTCCCTTAACATATGCTCTATTACTCAAATTTCAAGTTTTTGCACCAAATGGAGAAATAAAACTTTCATAAAAGTTTTTTAATTAAACCTCCTCATTTCTCCCCCTTTGACACCATAAAAAAAAATATAACTAACAATCATACATCTGTGGCATCAAATTTTGGTCTAAGCTAACAAAGACCAACTTCTGAAAGTGCTGGAAAATATGTATCAGTCGATTGGTATCTGATGCAATCGACTGGTACACATACAGTTCAAATTTCAACATTCTGAAGTCAACTTCAGAAATACATAAAAAATTTCAGAAAATTTGAAAAATCATGAAATTTTGAAAACATATTTCTTTTAAGGTCCTCTATCAAGGAAAAATATTTTTTCATAGAAAATCAAAGTATTTTTAAAATTTTGATCAAATTTCAAAAACCTTAAAAACATGCAATTGTATATCAATTTGAAACCTTGTTTTGAATTCATATGTTTCAAAATAACTATACCACAGTAAATAAGACATAAAATTATTTTCAAAATATTTAAAATGTCCAACTATGATCTATAGGCAAGATGTCCATTAATTAAATATTTGTTTTCCCTATAGTTGACCTATGATAACTATTTTGACATATTTCATAATTCATCAAAATGTTATAAGCACAAGTGAGTTGTGAGTATCATCCTATCATCTCACATCTATGTTTAGAAATATGATTCAAGTCCTTGTGAGATGAAACAGAGGTAACCTCTACTTAGCCCTCTTTATCATGAATTTCTATCCAAGCTAAGTGTCCCCCCCCCTTTAGGTCTAAAGTCAACCATATAGAAAAAATTGGAATTATGACTTCCATGGTTGACTTATCCCAAAATCCTCTAACCCTTGAGGATTGATTTTGGTTTCCAATAGAAGTTCTTGTTAATTGGGTTAACCAAATACTCTTTGGGAATTCATTTCCTATCTATGGTCTTTGTCTTGGATTGCCCCTTAGCAATTAAGCAATGATAGGACTTTTCATTGTTGGATTCCTTAAACCCTAAACCCTTTTTGTTGAAGCTTGCCCTTTGGCTCCCAATAATCATGTTTAGAGTTTTAGAGCCAATTTCAAAATTTTCAAGGGCTTTTCTAAGGTATTCTATCTTTTTCCTTAAAGCCTTATTTTCTCCTTTTAAACATAATGTATTTGAAATAGTAGAAGAAGCATGCATATCATTATCCTTAGAACACATGGATTCTAATTTTTCTTCAAGGCAAATAATATCATTTTTCAAAGACTTATTTTTCCTTTTAGCCTTAAACAACTCTTCATTTGTACTTTTAATAATTTTAATTAAAACATGAGGAGGAAAATTGTATACCTCACTTACCGAGACGTCCGAAAATTCGATGTTTGCCCTCCCCCTTCACTTGAGCTCCCTTCTTCATCTTCACTTGAGCTCCTTCCTTCTTCTTTTTTGGATGAGGTGGAGGCTATATCATCAACTCCCATTAATGAAAAATAAGAGACATGGTATTCTTCTTCCTCCGATGATGGATCATCCCATGTTGCGAATAGACTTTTAACCTTCTTTTCTTTTTCTTTTGTCTTCTTCTTCTCTTCCTTTTTCTTTTCTTCCTTCTTCTTCAAGAGGGGATATGATTCCATATCAGGCCTAACGTGGGCCTTTTTGATGATTCTTCCTTGTTACATATTAACAACTCTGAAAAATTGAAATAACTAATGGATACCATATTTGAACTCCTTGAAACCTCAGAAATCCATAGGAACTGAAATGAGTATAATCGGAGCTCTCTAGGTCCATCAGTAGGTTTTGACCGAAACCCACTGATAGACTTAGAGAGCTCCGATTACACTCATTTCAATTCCAGTGGATTTCTGAGATTGCAAGGAGTTCAAATATGCTATCCATTATTTATTTTGACTTCTTCAAATGTATTAAAATGTTATTAAAAATTGACTAAATATATGTAATATTATTCATATGTTATGCATGCCTGTAAAAAAAAAGAAGAGAAAGAAAAATGATAGAGAAAAGAAAAACGGTAGAAAAAGTTAGATTGTCAGGAGGGTAAAATGGGAATTGCATTTGAAAATGTGCTCCCTTTGGTAAATAGTAAAGTAACATACGTCTTTTAGTAAATTTAAAACTTTAGGTGCGTTGTTTAGTAAATTGCTGAAGTTATTTAGTTACGGGTTGGAATGCCAACATTTCTAGATGCACTGAACTAAATTTAACACCTTGATAATAACTTTCAAGTCCTCACTGAGTATAAAAAAGGGGAAATAATCACGTTCTTATTTTTTAGAATCATCGAAAGGACATCCTTTAAAAAAAAATTATCAAAAGGGTACCCTAAAATGGCAAAGCTGCCCTCAAGTATATTATTCGATATTATTATCTTCCACTACACACATTAAATCCTGAATCAATCGGGTGGGCTATAGTCCTTACAATTTAATAACTTTTTTTTAAAAAAATCATATTGTAAGACTTCGTAGCTATTATATTATAGATTCAACTCTATTCATCTACCATTCATATTATAGTTTATAACTAATACCATATAGATTCAACCTATTTTAATATTTACGTTATAACAATTACGAAATCCTAACAGCTACAACATACTCGATCGATTTAGGATTTAATACATATGGCAAAAGCTTGAGGGCACCTAGGGATGTAAATGAACCAAACGATTTGCGAGCTATTCGGAGCTCGATTCGGTAAAAAAACTCGTTCGAGTTCGTTCGTTTATCTTATCGAGTCGAGCTCGAGCACGATTTCGAGCTCGACAGTTTTATCGAGCCGAGCTCAAGCTTAAGGATATTCGGCTCATGAGCTCGCGAACATGTTCATTTATAGACTCGCGAGCTAAAAAAACGAGCCTTAAAACGAGCTTTAAAATGAGCAAAAAAATGAACTCTAAAATTAGCCAAAAACGAGCTCTAAACGAGCCCGAAAATGAGTCCGAGCTCGTTTAACGAGTTAGGCTCGTTAACTTTGATAATCGAGCTAATAACGAACCGAGTTCGAACTGTTCGCGAACTTGATAATTCTAAAACGAGCCGAGCTCGAACCTTGTGATAAAAGCTCGATTCGAGCTCGAGCTCGAATATAACTTAAACGAGCCGAGTTCAAGTTCGAGCCTAATACTGTTCGGCTCGATTCGACTCATTTACATCTCTAAGGACACCTGTGTTATTTTAAAGAGAAATAGGTAAAGTGGAGTGCCTTTGATTAAAAAAATCAAAAATCAAAAAGTACATCCCTTGATGATTCCAAAAAAATAGGAGCATTCTTTTAATTTTTGCCCAATAAAGAACTCCTCAAGCAAAGTGTAATAGAAAACTCTCCTTAGCGTTAAGGTAGATTTGTGGTCAAAAAATAACTTCATTTGAACCAAATTTTCCAGCAAAAATCTTTTTTATTCAGTCATGGTGTGTATCTCTACTCTTGGATCAACCCTAAATATCCCAAAGGTGAAGAGTTATGATACCATTTTTGTCTTTTTCACCATCTTTTGCATTGCAAGGTTATAGTTGATGCACACCAAAAATCTATAAAAGAATCTCTAAACCTGAAGGTAGATAATCTTCCCTTCTGGTTTGCCTATCATAATAAAATTGCCAACTCAATCATTGTTGCATCTCCACATCATGGCACCAGAAAGCCTTCTTTTCAGCCTGATGGCCATTCTTCCCTGCCATGGAAGCAAGCAGATTGATGCCCATTCTAAGGAAATTGAGAAAGATCAAAGTACAGATCCCTCCATACACAACCAAATCAAGCAAGCTCCAATCTGCAACTCCCATCAACAGGCCAATCGAGTTCTCTGCAACAAACATCCAGCTGACACCTTCCACTGCCAACCTGATCGCCAAGCTCAACCTTTCCTCCCCAAAGACCCTGCACACCATTCTGGAACAAATAGCAATGGCTGTCAACACTGTGGCCTTCGACCAGCCCCGGTAGCCTGAAAGGCTCCCGCCGAGGACCAGTGCATCCTTGCGGCACACACACGAGGCGCAGAGGCTGGAGAAGGTGGACTCCCTCAGAGCTGCCAGCCCTGTGTAGTAAGCCACCAGGATTGAGTCCAGGTGCAGACTTGCATGCAGAATCCCAGAAACTGTTGATGCTTCGAGCACCGAATACTTCATGTCGCTCTCATCTCTGTTTCTGAAAGCCAGAGCTGAAATGTAGACGAGTTGGAGGAGAGCTGGTCCTATGCGTGAGAGGGGGAACATGGTGTTTATCCTCTGTCCATTTGCCAAGATTAGGACAACAAGAGGGAGTGCAATTGGACCTGAAGGCAGCAGATACCTTCTCTTCAATCTCCCAATACCGAGATCAGCTGCCGAGGTTGGTCTCTGGCTGAAATCTAGAAGAGTGAAGACAGTGGCAGAGAAGAACGACATAAGGATGAAGAGGAGCACAAGAAAGTCGACGACCGGAGTGTAGTCTTCCTGGTAAGTGCTGTCGCAGAAGTAATGGTAAGGGCAGTTGATGAGATCCGTGGTTTCTTCAACCTGCCACCTTGTGCACTTGAAGAACAGCTTCTCTAATTTCTTCATACTTTGCACTCCATAAAGTGAACCGGTTCATTGAATCATTCTTCCTTTGTTGAGGCTTTATCCTCTTCTCGCCTCCAAGTTCCACCACCCTCAAGATTTTGTAGCAGTTGAAGCTTGCTTTGGACCTCTTGATGTTGGTTGAAATGGAGCTTTAGCTTCAGGTGTCAAAAACCTAATGAAAAGGTCCACCTGCAGTCTTAGAGTGACAGATACAAAGATATGAGTGATCCAGAGTTATTTTTCGGTGGGTGGGTTAGGGGAGATGAGAAGCTTGTTTGACTTGGTTTTGAAGGGATAAGAACTCATAGTTGCAAGGTTTGGTGATGATCCATCATGAGAAAGTTCCTAATTGCTACTCTTGGCAAATACAAAAGCAGGTGAGGCATGAGGTAATTTAACAAACAAATTAAAAGAAGAGGTTTTTGCTCCACCAGGTATGACCTTTATGTGGTTCATCAGCAGATTTTTATAAAGTTAAAAGTCAACTCTGCTGTAACTGTCCAGTTTTGAGTCAGAGAAAAGGTTAATGGAAAGGCAGTGGAATTGCACCAAGCTTGCACAATAAACAAACAGGAGACAAGTGGAAGTAATGCATTTATAATTGATGTCAAATTCAGATGATCTACCAATAACTTTGGCCATCAACCTCTACGCTATCTGACTGGTTTAGCTTCTGTTTCAGGTTTGGCAAGTAACAGCTTATGCCAATAGCAGTACAACCAGAAGACATGAGTTGGATCGTTTCTGACTCAACCAAGGAACACAAACAAGGTTAAACTATCATATTCTAGTGCATAAGAAGCATCCAAGTGTACTTTATATGTAAGAAGCATCTTGTCATCTATCTATTTACAAGTTTCAAGTACTAACCTAAGCATAAAAAAAATTCTAATACGCTTGCAGCAAACTCATTCTTAAATGGTTGCAACTAATGCTCACATAACTCTTTTTCATTAAACTGAAGAAACAGAAGAATATTTTTGCATCACTTTCAACTATTAGCTGTGTGGTCAGCATCCAAAATGTCAGCCACGACAATTTTATAAACTGAAGCATGACTTGTAAACTGAAGCCAAAAGGATCATTTATCTAATTAATTAGGAGAAATTTTACAAATTGACAATTGATTAAAATAAGTCCATTTGCTCCCATCATATCCCTGTATGATTAAAACTAGTAGGATCGTAGCAAAGAATATTGCTAGTTGAAGTTAGAAATGCCCACAATGAAAAAAAGAAGAATAAGCTCCCAACAAAGGATATGAGAACATGCAACAAGTTAACATCGCCTTTTGTCCATCAACCTCTAAGTTCACATGCAAAAGACAGAATGCAAAGCAAAAAGTTGCTCATGCTGTCGAATGTAGAACTCTCAGAAAGTGAAACCAGCTACCCAAAATAGGTCATTGACAACCCTGTAAGTAGATTGCAGAAACAAATTTGGCATGCATGCAATTTCAGCAAAGCATAATCTTCAGCACTTTTCATTGATGCATACTATTTGTTACTTGCACAGGCATAATCAGCTTTAATGAACTATGACAAACAATATTGCTGATGAATGCTACAAGTAATAATATTAGGAAGCACCTTATAGTAAGCCGAAAGACATCTGGAGTAGGTATAATACATCAAGGTCATCCTCCTATACAATTTCCACACCAAATTTTTTGAAGACTAAATAAGAATGCATCAGTACATGTGTTAACAGAGACAAGTGAGAAATCACTCTCCGATCCATTTTCATCTGATGGATTGAACGACAAATTATTATGACAATATACATTCCCAAAGCAACAATATGTATGTGTTCTATAAAATTAATCTGAATGGAACAAAAAACCAAAGAAACTTGAAATATTTAATTCTAATCTTAAGAACTGAACTAAAGTATTATAGAAACTGAACTAAAGAAAGTTATAATATCTTAATTTACTTTAGTTTGGTTATGTTTGGATAGTAACAAATATATAATCTTAATTAGTTTTTCTATCGACTGTTAATGACAATAAACCATTTAGATTAACAAACATAATTAAGAATAATACAATTTCAGTCCTATAGTTAGATTTAGTTGGCAGTCTGTAGAAGCCACCCAAGAAGAAAACTCTGAAGCTCTTTTCCAGAAGAAGCCAAACAGAAACAAAAACTAGAATGTGTCACAATTCAGTTTTAAATGAATAATAAACACCGCAATCAAAATTCTTTTAGACAGTGACCAGCAAAAAAACAGATTTGTACACTTCTATTTCCCAGACCAAGAAATACAGATTACGTATTGTCAAAGGTAAATGGCTAGAAATAGTAGTCATGAGTCCAATTAACAGCCAGATACAATTTAAGTACAAGAAAAGAGAAATAGAAAAGAATTGGGTAGAAATATTTTCAAAATTGGACAAAAGGTAAACTATCAGCCTATCAAAGAACCACAGAATCAAAAAGTGAATAAAATTGACAGTAGTTCGACGAGCAACTAAATACAGGAAAAAATGCATAATCATAGTTATCAATCACTACTAGATATAAACGAGCCGAGTCAAGCCAAGCCAAGCCTCATGTTATTCAAGCTTATTTGATAAGTTAACCGAGCCAAACCAAGTCAAGTCAAACCTAAAATGAACCAAGCTGTTAAAACCATTATTCAAGTTTGATTTGGTTTCTTTTTGACAAAC
Source organism: Zingiber officinale (assembly GCF_018446385.1). NCBI lineage: Eukaryota > Viridiplantae > Streptophyta > Magnoliopsida > Zingiberales > Zingiberaceae > Zingiber > Zingiber officinale. The sequence continues at coordinate 101,880,393 of NC_056001.1, read as the reverse complement.
TTGATTCAAGCTTGATTCATTTATATATTATCGACCCCTCAATTTGAGCTTGTTTGAATGTTTGAAACGTTTACATTTTTAACCTTATTTGATTAGTTCTAACCTTGATACTACAAATTTGTTTATTCGTTTTGAGAGCTCATGGATATTGTTCATTAACATTGTTTACGATCGGCTCATATCTTTATTATTATTTTGTTATATATAATTTAAGTTTATGAACTTTTAGTCCAACTAGTAACATCCTAGAATTTTCATCCCGATGGAGAAAAATGCCTTGGAGCGTTGTAGCTGGGCTTCAAACCGTAAGTGCTTGGGAAACTATGTGAGCGCCTTGCAATTGCACCATGGCCCGGGGGAGTGTTCAAATCTTTATTCATGAATATTAACGAGTTAAACATATGCATTCAAATTTGTTCATTTAGTTTAATAAGTTGTTTGTTCATTTAATTGACCTAGTGTATAGTGAATGAATATAATCAAACTCTTACCAAGCTGAACAAAAAATTTGCACATGAATATTTGATTCATTTTCAATCCAAATCACTGTCAAAGGTACACTTAGCAATAACGAATCAATTTGTCAGACTAATTGAAAGGAAAAAATCTTTCTTAGTAAAGCATGACCAATCAGTAAGTGGAATCGAAGATATAAAAACAAGAGACATAACAGTCTTAAACAAACAGAGGAAGGATTAGTCAAACAATATTCCATTATTATTATCTGATTACCGATATCTGGACTTGATAAAAAGTACTTAGGTAGACTAATCTCACCTATACAGGAATAAAAACACAAGATGTAATGCATTCAAGCAGGGACAAAGTAAGAAGAAATTTCCATTTATCGAGGGAAGCGCTTGAATGTAATAAAGACTAACACGAGAGAAAAACGAGATTGTCAAGCGTCAATCATGACGTTCCACAAGGATACATTAGCAGTATAAAGAATGCACCTATGGATACAGGTCTTATGACCCCCAAGGCAAGGAATTACTTAATAGAATCAGTTTGTATTGATCAAAAGAATGAAAGTGAGAGTTTTCTTTTCGTGTTTTGCTTTCCTAATTACATCAGATCAGTCAAATTCAACAGCTAAAGAATTTACAACAGTAGGAAAATGAAACTAAAGATACAACGTGCAATGATACAGTAGTTGAGTATCACAACGAGGGTTATGTTTGATAGAAAATAGTATTGCAGCAGGATTTACATTTGGTTGAAAATAGTATTACTGCAGATATTGTTCAATTGAAAACAGTTCGAGTAAACGAGTTGATCTCTATAAGTCTTCCACACTGCAAGCAGTAAATATCTCACTCTAAAAGAAAAATAGACCATTACTCTACGCAAACTGCAAGCTGTTGAATGGGAAACCATCTAAAGCAGTTCTCTAACGATATAGAATTCTGAGATGGCAAATTTTGTACAAGAATTCAGATACCAACATGTGGGAGACAGTTCGATGGGTCTTCATCATCACAGTCACAACAAAGACAATTTGACTTAAGTCTGAGATGAATTGAATAATCAACAAAAAATACACAGACAATAAGATTATAGCAACTGATCAGATCTAGTGTTAAGAAGTAGTGCAGAACATCCAAATAACCTAAACACTAACGAAAAATACTAGCTTCCCCAATTCAAAACACGGATCGATACATGCACGAGTCACGACAATATGCAAGTAATCCAGCACAGAAATCAGGCAACTCATCTTAGTTCCTACGGCCTCCGTACCCACCGGGCCGGGTCGGGTATGCCTGGGCCGCCGGAGCATCTGCCTGCTTCTCGACTCCAGGGAGGTCAGCCATGCCGAGTGAAGCAAGCATGTCTATTGTCTCCTTGTCGACCACAATCTGGTCGACCTTGATAGCCGACTCATCGGGAACGAAGTCCATGCGACGCTCGCGCTCCTCCTCCTGCAGCTTGAGGGAGATGCCGCGGACGGGGCCGCGCTGGATGCGGCGCATGAGATGGGTGGAGAATCCAGCGATCTTGTTACGGAGACGCTTCGAAGGGATGATGGCGACCTCCTCCAGGATCTTCTTGTTGGTGTGGAAGTCGAGGGTCATCCGCGAGTAGTACCGCTCGATTACCTGGCGGGACGATTTCTTCACCGTCTTCGTTCGAACGCGGCCCATCTCGGCGTCGTCTCTCTCTTCTCTTTCGCTGCCTGGGTGGGTGTCGGCGCACGCTTCCTCAGATGAGCTTCGAGGTGAGCCGGTGCGATCGATCGGCTCTGTGGCGGAAGCGTATTCTTATATAGTAAGCCCGGGATTAGATTTAGGGCATTCGTAGCCTGTATTTTTTTCATTTTAAAAATAAAAATTATGTTTGGACTTTGGAATAATAACTGAAAATGGGCTTTGATAGAGTTTTTTTTCCTTTTAAAAAATGTCAGGTAATGTATTTTAGAATTAATTAATTAATAATAATAAATAAAATATTAATAATCCATTAAAAGTAGATGAATAAGTTTGAATACTAATATTTATGAATATAAATTATGAATTATTTATAAATAATGTTCATAATTTTCAAATAAAATGTGTGAATCATGTTCATAAATAAATTCTTAATAATATGATAGATAAAAAAATATTTTTTAAAATAAATAATTTTTTATTATCAAACTTAATCTTCAATTAAATAAATTTAAAATTTTAAATAATCAAATAACTTAAATACTTGATTCCATTGGTTCTATTCTAGAAGTCACATTCTCAAGAGTACGAGAATGTCTAGACATAACATCTGTATCGGTATTCTTGAAAGTATTTGATTTTTCTTCAAACTCGGTCCTATCTCATTTTTTAGTGGTCGGAGGAACTTTCGAACTTATGGGTTGTGATGATAATGGTGGAGTAGACTCCTCGAAAAATAAAGGCTCATATGAAGATTCTTGTCTATCATTTTGTACGAATTCACCAATATTATGATCAAACACATAACCTTCTAACAAATTAGTACTTCAATTGCCTTCCATCTCTAATGTTCTTGAATAAGTGTCATCTTCTAGTCTCATTGAGTATTTTCCTGTAGTAGTTCTATTTCAAATTGCAATTCTCAGATCTTCATAATTCTCAAAAGTATTTGATCGAAAATGATCATATTTTGGGTGAGACTACAAAGAATTAAAAATATCAAGTATTAAAACTAGCTATAATTCTAATCATAAATGTAAATTTTATTATTTCAAATAGAAATACTAACCTTAAAATAATCCTTCCATATTTCTTCAAGAGCCAAGAATTTCTTCGTCTCAGGATCTCATCTAAAACCAGAGTTATGACGTATATGCTTATAATAGTTAATGTACCTCAGTTTGAACCACTTTAAACGACTTTGAAATTGTGTGAAAATTTTTTGATTGCATGTTTTTTATTTAGAGGTGCCAGTATTTTTGTTTATACAATTTTTTTTTGTTAAAGATTTCACTTCTATCACGTTATCCTTGAGTGGCAGCCTCAACCAAGTGATCCTGTCCGAAAGCGAGAAGGTGGAAAGCTGGAGATATGGTGGTTTCGCTGAACTCTCTGCTCTACAAAATAAGTAGCATCAGTGTCGAGTTAAGAAAGGGGTCCTCGGCATTGACCCTCCGACACTCAAGTTAGTCACCAGAATAGTGGAAGAAAGTAGAGCAATAGTAATCCTAGCGCAAACAATGAATCACACATACCTCCGCCGGTGATAGACCTCCCTTTATATAAAGCCTTAGTGGGTGACGTGCATATTCCTCTAGGCATGGACACGTTCTCCAATATATCCTATGAAGGGATTTATCAGGAAAGTATCTCTGATACCATACCTTAGTAGGGCATGCATATCCCTGACAATAAAGTAGAAGCTTTCGTCGTACGATCCGCCTGTTGACCATGCCTCGTGTCAACGGCACTAACTCCTAAAAGGATATTGAGAGATACAACACTAGTCCCGTTGCTTGGCCGAGCGGAGTAGCCACTCGGCTGAGACCTCTCCGCTTTGTCGACATCAGCCACTCTTCCTTGCAGTGGCTGGTTGTAGTGGCTTATCCCTTCCGATCAGACAAACTCTTCCGTCTCCTTTAGCATCCTGCTGCTCTATACTGAGTGTCTGCTATCTTACCATATTATCTCAAGTTGGATAAGTAGTCCACTCGGACATGTGTCCTGTTAGTCGGGTATTGACTGCCCCCACCGGCTGTTACAATTATCTTCCGTTCGACTCTTTGACACTCTGGCGTTGACCACCTTGACTTTAATCTCCACCTTGACAATTGACCTCGTGCCAAGTGGACCTCCTTATATCGCCGCATCAATAAGTTTTAATAGTTTATTGCTCTCTTCAATTGCCCATACATTATATTTAGCTTGTTAAATCTCCTAGTTGTCTATACATTATATTTAACTTGCTAATCTTTCATTGGTAATATCACTTAAATATAAGTAAGATAGAAAATAAATACATAAGCATGAGAATCTGGAAAAATAGGCAACAAACCTATAATCATGTATCATTCAAAATCACATATCATTACACATATTTTGTTATATATTTTATGCATGATAAAACATGAAGATGTTAGTTTTTCTCATTCTAATCAAACATTTTCTGTCAACATTCAAGATCTTGTATCCATTAATTATTTTTTCACTTGTTATCCACATGATTTCTTCATCATCTCATAGAGAAAAAAAAATATGACACACATATCCTTTGATTATTTTATCATAATGATTTCAAATTTTTCATAAAAAACATACCTAAAAGTTGACGGTGAGAACCCTCGATTGTGTAATTTTATGGAGAGAAAGGAACATCTTGTCTTGTGGGAGAAGAAAGAGAGGAAGAAAATTGGCAGCCGTGATGAGCAACGACGACACGAGAGGATGAGAAAGAGAGGAAAATACCAAGAGATGGAGAGAATGCCAAGGGAATCAAGAGAGGAAGATGAAAAGAGAGAGTGAAACCGGTAGGATATGGCAGGGCGTCGTCGGCCTTCACCGACGACGGCTACAAGGAAGGGGCGGTGGTAGTGTCTTGATGCGGGTGTGCATGTGAGAGGGTTAGAACGTCAAAGAGGTGAGTAAAGAAAACTGTTAGTGTATGCACTTATGTGCCAAGACACTACTTATGTATTTTGTGGATAAATAATAATTATTTAATAAAGGCAAGAATTTATCATTAATTATTTACTTTTCTGTACGTATATGATTAATGATAAAGTCCCGCAGATTAATGGGTATATTAATCTGAAAGCAGTCTTTGATCGGATAGATATCTAGAGGGGACATGGATATCTAGATCAACGCTGAGTATGACTAGGTCGAGATAGACCGGAGGGATGGATATCCAAGTTGTACTTGGGGGTGCCTTGAGTTTAGAGGTACACTGGACACGATCCGCTCAAGAGGAGACCACATATTAAGTATCATTGGTTATTCCTCTTATGAACGAGTGTAACTGATCTTTTGACTTGAGACCTTCATTTATTCTATGCGTGGAGTTATGTGCTTTGACGCCGTTAAAAGCAGTCTTTAATCGGATTGTGATTAATACGGTAGTTGGGTGTATGACAAAGCGTAGAGAGAATAGTGTTGAGTCAATAGAGAATTCATCGCTCTCTTGGATTAGGAGTTAACAACCTGGCCGCTTGATAGAGATATTAGTGACTCTAAATCCATGGCCATGGGAGGAATGATTTATCATTCAAGAGAAGTCTATTATATCTTGGAAATCAAGTAAAACAATTAATTTGATAATGATGCATAATGTATCGAATTAATTGGGATGTAGGATTTAGATGAAGAGATTGAATTACACAGTAATCGGTTCATAGTGGTTTACAGTTTATGACTGATATTAATTTTATCACGTTGGGTGGCTAAAAACTGTTGCTAGACGGTTACCTTAGTCTGTGTATGGATTTACACTGCCTTCGTGTATAAAACCTAGAGGGTCGCACGCATAGCACGTAGACATGAACAAGAGTATCGGAAGCGAGTCGAGATCAAGATCAAATATGGATTTATTTGATACAAAGAAGAGAGAATTCGAATAGCCATAATCATGATGATTAATGGAGAATTCGAAAAGTCATCATAATAATAATTAATGAAGAATTTGAAAAGTTATCATAATGAAGGTTATAAATGAAGAATTTATGGAGCCTATAACTCTTCATCTTCCTTATTAATGAAGATCATAAATGATGAATTAATTGAAAGCTTAACTCTTCGTATTCCTTGGAAGCTATAAATAGCCATCCTCGGAAAGAATCAAGGTAAGGATTTTCATTCTCTCCATTTCTCCTTCGTCAACTTCGTCTTCCACCGAAAGAGATCGGTAGTGCTTCCAAGACTTTGTCGATCCAAGTGGCTAGCACCTAACGGATCGTATCAAGTTCGTGATCTAGTGCGCGTGGATACCGCTAGAGGAGTCACACGTGGGGCTCTTATCTATTTATCTGTCTGTGATATCATTCACACCTATCGAGGACTCGAGGTATGTTTTTATATAATTTTGTGCAAAACTATATGTACCACAAAAGATCCATGATTCAATACATGTCTTCCGTTGCGCTCCGAACCCAACAAAAACAAGAGAGAGACGTGTATGATTAAAAGTATATAGAAATCTCAAGGGTGAGTAGATGATTTATTTGTTTGCTAACCATATGCAGTTCGGATCCTCTGTCCCCAAATTTCTCTGTTCCTGTGTCCCCTGCTGATCGGACGGACCAGATTACATCTCAAGGCATCATGACATCCTTAAGATGTGTGCAGTATCCTCGTGATGTGCAAGACATCCTTGAGATATAATCTGGTTTGTCGGATCAGCAAGGGGACACGAGGACAGAAAAATTTGGGAACAGAGGATCCTAACTCAACCATATGACGATTAAGTTATACTAAGTGTTATAAAGTTTGTACCCAGGAAATTATAAAAGAATACATGAAAATATATTGAAAGTTTGGATATCAAAAGATTTTCATAGAATTTTAAAAAATCAATTTTGAGTATCACATTACTTTTTAAAACTCTATAAAAATTTAATTTGGATACCACTAATTTTTTATGGAGTTTATAAAAGTTTAAATTAAATATATCTAAACTTTTAAAATCCATAGAAATTATTGAAAGCAATTAGTAGTTTAAGATTAAATACACCCTGCTTAGATATGAACTAAATTGAAGTCAAGATTGAATAAAACTAGTTATTCCCATGATTTTTTTTCTTGGTATAACTTGGGAAAGGTTGTGAGAAATGTTTGGGAGCAATATAATCATCTTTTATAAAAGATTGAATGAAACTCTTGCAAAAAAAATTCAAATCAAACTGGAATAAGAATCTTAATGACTTGATACATTTTTAACTTTGGTTGGTCTGATTATATTATTAAATAAGTTTAAACATTACAAAATTTAACTCGACTTAATTCACTTTCAACTTTATTCAGATCTATAATTTTTTTTTCATTATTATTATCCTATCAATCTTCTTTCGTCCATCCAAGTAAACAGTGCATTATTGAAGCGAGCCTCAGACAAAACCTGCTATTTTGGTCTTGTCTTATATGATGCTTATTATTATGTCTCCGATACCACTACTAAAATAGCATTTGAAAGTACACTTGGATGACGATGAATCGGATTTAAACTCGGCCCTATATTAAATCACTCTCATTTAGAGTGCATTTAAATCCGATTAAATACGTTATGGAGCAGATCTAAATTTATTGACTGGGTTTAAAAATGAGTTTGGGACGGATTATGAATTTTAATGAACCTATCCTGAGCTTAGCGGGGCTCCGTCGGGTTTTGAGCAGGATCGAGAAAAGACGGGTTGAAAAATTAGATGGAACGAGTCCAGATTTAAATCTAATCTTTTCTGACAGAATAAATTTTAAGATTAATCAAACTCGACAACCCGTCCTCTTAACATCTCTATTTAGACTAATTAGACTAGACGAGATGAGAGAAAACGCAGCCTCAGCCACGGCTGCGCCCACACTGCCTTCTTTGCCTCTACGCCTTCATTTGAATAAAAAATTTATGTAAATTAGTAAAAAAAAAAAATACCTGTACCGATTTGATTTTTACATTTTTTATAAATTTAGTTTAAATTTTTTTGATTTATTCATTAAATATATTCCATTATTCTCAGCGCTATGTTCATCTCATTTTATTAACTACTGAGTTATGTAGGACTTTTGACGGTCAGTTAGGAGAGGATGAATAATCTTATAAAAAAATGATTTTTTCTCAAATTTTATAGGTTTATAATAATTAATACTTGTATAAGATAAATAAGAGAGTAAATAAAGAAGAAAGTGACACGAAAGAATTTACTTGGTTATAATTGGGAAAGTTGTTAATCCAATGAAATTAAAAGCGCACTAATATCTCCTTCAGACGGAGAAACTTCTTACAGCAGTTGAAGCACTCAGTTACAAAACAATATTGAAAAGAAATGAATTACAAATGTTGTTCTGACCTTCTGGGACCAAGACTGTATTTATAATCCTGGTCAAGGCGTCTAGAAGGATTTCAGGCGCCTCTAGGGGGATTAATTTTATCCCCGTCGCAACGCAACGAGTCACGTCACATTTGGCTAAATTTTTCGGTCTAGGCGCCCGAGTCTGAGCGCTTGGATCAAGTCCGAGCACCCCGAACAGGTCCAGGCGCCCCGGACCGAAAAATCAACTTTTTGTTGATTTTCGGTCCCGGTCTTCAGCTCCGTTTCCGCTCGCATTGGTCTGAGTCTTCCGCTCTGGTTCCGCTCGCTTGGGTGATCTCGACCATCTGGAATAGGGCTCACCCGAACCCAACTTCCGACCTTCGAATAATCTTGCGCTCCGACTTCTCATCCCTCGGAAACATCGCGCGCCTCCTTCTCGTCCACCTCGTCCCTCGGATGCACCGAGCTCGTCGACTCTCTCTCTCTTCTGTGTCGTCCTTCTTGCTAGTTGCGTCTTTCGCTTGATTTCCTGTGCTCCTATGTTCTTGTACACTTAGGCATAGGAGTTAAATACCAACAGAACCTAACTTAACTTAGTTAATCATATCAAAACTATCTTGGGGTACTTACAAACTAGACCCTGTTAGGACCAAAAGTAGCTAGAGGGGGGGGGGGTGAATAGCTCGTCGCGTTGCCTTTGCTCGGCGTTGCTTGTTTCTTCTAAGATGTGCAGCGGAAAATACAAAGAAACAAATCACACAACGCTAACAAGGTTGGTTTACTTGGTATCCACCTCACAAGAGGTGACTAGTCCAAGGATCCACACCACGCACGCACCCTCCACTATGAAAACACTCCTTTTCGGTAACTACCGAGGGTGGAGAAGCCCTACAAGACTCTCAGTACAAGAAGAAAGGAAAGGGAAACAAAATACAAGCGCAAAGCTTACAATGAGTACAGAAAACCCTAACCCTAGCTTCTCTTCTTGCCTTTGATCCGCCTCTTGACTTGGAAAGCTTCCAAGATCCTTCAAGAACTGGCGATCTGATCTTTGAGAGCGCTGTGGAGAAGTTGGCGAAAGATCTGGAGTGAATCGGAGAAGATATGCCGCAGCCATCGCACGCCTGCAGCTTAAATCGACGCCAACGGTCGGAACCCGATCGATTCAAATGTTCCCAATCGATCGGGGAGGCTTTGGATCAATCCACGGATCGATCCAGAGCGCCTCTGTGCTCTAGGAAAAACGTCTGGATCGATCCACGGATCGATCCAGCGCTTATCGCGCGAAGCAGCCGCGTCCCAATCGATCCACTGATCGATTGGGATATCTGGATCGATCCACGGATCGATCCAGAGGCTTTCTGTTCGCTGGGAAAAGCCTGGATCGATCCACTGATCGATCCAGCACTTGGTTTTTGCCCAAAACCAAGTTCCAAGACTCCCAAACCAACATCCGGTCATCCTTGACCTGTTGGTACATCATGTCTAGCATCTGGTCACTCCCTTGACCTGCCAGGACTTCCCACCAAGTGTCCGATCAATTCCTTTGACCCACTTGGACTTTTCTCGTTATGCCAAGTATCTGGTCACTCCCTTGACCTACTTGGACTTTCCTATTCAGATGTCTGGTCAATCCCTTTGACCTATCTGTATTTCCTCGTGCCAAGTATCCAGTCAATCCTTTGACCTACTTGGACTTCCCAACACCAGATGTCCGATCATCCTTGATCCATCTGGATTTTCCCTTGCCTGGCTTCACTCACCAGGACTTTCACCTAGCTTCACTCACTAGGGTTTTCCATCTGCCTAGCTTCACTCACTAGGTCTTTCACCTGGCTTCACTTACCAGGACTTTCACCTAGCTTCACTCACTAGGGTTTTCCATCTGCCTAGCTTCACTCACTAGGTCTTTCACCTGGCTTCACTCACCAAGATTTTCACCTAGCTTCACTCACTAGGGTTTTCCATCTGCCTAGCTTCACTCACTAGGTCTTTCACCTGGCTTCACTCACCAGGATTTTCCTTCTGCCTAAACTCCCAGTTAGGACTTCCCAGTCAAGGCTTCACTCACCTTGACCTACTTGACTTTTCTTCAATTAACATCTTATTGTCAAACATCTAAACTCAAACCAAGACTCAGCTTGGTCAACCAGGTCAACCTTGACCTGAGGGATGTTGCACCAACAATCTCCCCCTTTTTGATGTTTGACAATACCACAATAACACTTACAATACCACATGTAAGTTAGGCTAATCCCATAGCCTCATTCTTCATGCCACTAGGTAATGAAAGCATAAGTTAAGCTCTTCATTCTCCCCCTAAGAGGGCAAACTCCCTCTTAGATAATGAAAGCCTAACTGACCCCTTTCACTAGTCTTTTCATTCTCCCCCTATTGGCACACATCAACCCAGCCTTGAGCACACATCAACCCATGCCTCAATTTCGGGTATACTTCAACAAATCCATTATTGAAAGACTCTCCCCCTGAAGAGTTGCTCATCGTTGTTCACAACATCACTCGTTGTGATCAACACGATAAAGAAGGTCCCATACCCTTCATTTATCCTTAACTTCTCCCTCATTGTAGACAAATACTCAACCTTGAGCATTTTCTAACCACGTGAGTTCCTACTTGAAATAATGAGGATATCCACTCCCCATTTCAAGTTCAAAAACTCATACAAGAGCATTTTCTTTAAAGAAGGTTAACCACCTTCCAAGGTTCATGAAAAATAATTTTTTATGTCTTTAAAGAGTCCCTCCCCCTAAAGACATGGTGGTAACTTCTGTCATTGCACCAACAATGACTTGGAATCCCTAAACCTTTAGGAAACCCAAATTTAGAAGTTTTGAGGTTCAAATATTCAAAATTTGAAACAAACCTCAACCTAAACTTCAACTTAGCCTTCCTCAACCAATCCATCCTTGTTTTTCACACGAAAACACCCGTTTTATGTATACAAATGTATTTTTAGGGGTTTGGAATGGTTACCTAGACTCAATTAGGTTTAGAGTGCTGAAATCAGACCTTCCCAGCCAAAATCAGCATCCTGGATCGATTGGAGTTGGGTTCCAATCGATTCAACCTATTTTAATCGATCCACTGATCGATTCAGGATGTGTGGATCGATCGGCTGATCGATCCAGCGAGCTTCTGTTCGCAAGAGTTGCCTTCTGAATCGATCCACGGATCGATTCAGGCACTCCAATCGATCCATGGATCGATCGGAGCTCTGATAGTTGCTGAAATTCCATTTCAGTCAACTTCAGAAACCCCTAGAGAATTCTACAAAAATCCAAAAATCATGAAATTTCGTGTAGACATTATTTAGGGCATACTTAATCATGGAAAAATAGTTTTCTATGAAAATACATCATATTTTCAAAGATTGACACAAACTTGAAAACTTGCAAAAACTTTAGTGTTTTCTTCAAGTTTGTGTCTAACTATTCAATGGTGATTACTATAAAAAAAAATAGCCTTCACCAAGGTTTTCCAAAAATATTTTCAAAACCAATATCCCATCATGTTCCTTGGGCATAATGCACATGACTTGTACATTAGCTTTCCCAATGATGGGAAAACACATAACTATGTGTTTTGATGAACCTAAAACTCAAAAGAATGCACTAAATCAACATCTTGAGTTTTGTTCATCATCCTAACATCTCACTTGTATCTAATGTGCACTGAAACACATACAAGTCATCTTATAGGTCTTTGTGAGATGTAAGATTTTGGTTTTGCCCTATTCTAGGGATCATGCATATCTATCTAGGCATTTTGAGAGGTAGACATCCACAAAGGATGTTACTTGTTGATTTACTTGTTAAACAAATGTCACTTGTTTATTCCACTTGTTGTAAACAAATGCCACTTGTTTAACTAATGCCATATGTCCTTAATTTTTAAGGAAATAAACATAATGCATGATAATGTTATGGCATACATCAAAATAAAATAGCTTTCAAAAGAAAGATTCCTATAACTACATGATGTATGTATGACATGACATGGTATTTTTGTATTTTTCATGATAAGTCATGAATGCAAAATACACATAAGATAAAATATGATGTCATGGCATATTATGAGCAAACAATCATGGCAAGGTTTAGCATAAATAAGATATACCTAGATTACCTATCTAAGTATCGTTAATCTTAGCTAATCCTAAAACTTAAACCTAGATTGCCCTAAAGTGCTTAAAGAAAATGTCAAAGCCTAAATTGACATTTCTAATTCCCTTGATTAATGTATGCCAATTGAAAGTAAGCATATCCTCAAATGTTGGCATATTTCATTTTTCCACAAGAGTAGCACTTTTAAATTAAGGCCCGGATTGCCTTAAATTTCCTAAGAACATACCAAAATCCCAACTTGGTATTTCTCTAGGTTTTCCCAATTTATGCCTTTTTAAGATAAAATCAATTTTCCACCATTAGGCACATTTTACTCTTTCAAGGAGTAAATAATGATTCCATTTCATTTTCAAAGGTTAACAAAAACCTTGAAAATGCTCCTTGAGTGTCAATTTCCTCAAAGTTGGGTTAACTACCATTCTAATCGGAGTTGACACTCTCTAACCCATCTATGGGGTAGAGAAGATGCTCCTAGGAACCCAACACCTATTGGTGCTCCTTGGATGCTCTAGGTATTCACTAGGGATAACTTCCCTAGATACCTTCCTAGTGACCTTGTTTGGCTTCTTGGAGGCCTTGGTCACACTTTCTAGGTCAACTCTAGGGATAGCCTCCCTTGTGACCTTGTTTGTGACTTTCTTAGACTTCTTAGAAGCCTTAGTCACATTTATTGCAAAAATACTCTTAGGGATGACTTCCCTAGTATTTTTGACTTGACCACTAGACCTAGGGTTTGTTCCATAACTATATGGAACTCTATGGTAAGAGGGCACATCCTTCTTAGCCTTTGGTTTGTATCCCAAACCTCTATGGCCATTTGATGGCTTTTGTACCCCTAAACCTAGGTTATGCTCATTTTGCCCTAATAGGATATTTTCCATCCTTTTTAGGGTCTTTTCCATTTTATCAAGTCTTGACCTCAAGACTTGATTTTCCATCACTAAGTCCTTAGTTTTTGGTTTTCCATTAAGTTCATGAGCATTTTTGTTTCTAGGCTTGTAGCTACAATCCTTAGAGTTCTTGCCTAGACTTTTACCTACATTCCTAGCCTTAGGTGTAGTAGTTTTAGCATGAAAAGCTATATGTTTTTCTTTAACGCTATCATGCTTTCTATTTTCATGGTAAATAGCATTAAAATGATATAAGTTAGAACTATCATGCTTTTTACCATAATGTAAAGGGGTAGGCTCGATAAAGTTACCTTCCTTTTTACCTTAGAGGCTCCCCCTTGACTTGAGCTTCCTCCTTGAGCCTTGACCATCTTCTTCCCCTTAGGGCATTGACTCCGATAATGCCCCTTTTGATTGCAAGAGAAACACACAATGTGCTCCTTGCTCTTCTTTGTTCCGGGGATGGTCTCCTTGGGCTTCACCTTACCTTTTTGTGCCACTTGGCCCTTCTTCTTGGCCAATTTAGGGCACTTGCTCTTGTAGTGCCCATGTTCCCTACACTCAAAGCATATAATATGATTTTTATTATTAATTGAAATATTTATACCTTTGCTTGTAGGGGTGGCATCTTTTCCTTTGGATCCGGAGGTAGAAGCTTCCTCTTGATCGGACCTTGATTCTCCTCCATTTGATTTTTCTTGACTTGTGGAGGTAGAATCTTCTTCCTCCTCTTCGTCTCTTGACCCGGATGTAGAAGCTTCACCTTCTTCTTGATCCGGCGTCACCAAGGATTGCTCCCCCTCAATCCTAGAGGTGGAGGCTTCATCATCTTGAATATGAAACAAGGAGTATGCTCCCTCCTTGTTCCCTTCGTTGCATTCCTTTGAGGATGAAGCTTCTTGGATTTCCTCTTCTTCGGAGGTTGAGCATCTCTCAACCTCGGAGTCCTCCTCTTGGTCTTGCTCCAAAGAGTCACCCTCTCTGGATACTTCTTGCTCTTGTACAGTGGAGGGGATCTCTTCATGAAGCTTGGCCAATTTGCTCCATAATTCCTTTGCATCTTCAAATTCTCCAATTTTGCAAAGGATGGTGCTTGGCAATAAATTGACCAAAAGCTTGGTCACTTTGTCATTTGCATCGCACCTTTGGACTTGCTCCGAGCTCCATTTGCTTTTCTTGAGAAGCTTGCCCTTGGAGTTTGTTGGAGCTTCAAATCCTTCCATTAGAGCAAACCATTGCTCTATCTCCATCATAAGAAAGTTTTCGATTCTTGATTTCCAAGAATCGAAGCTCGTGGAAGTGTACGGTGGAGCCACCCTTGTGTCAAATCCAAGCCCATCTTGGAATTGCATCTTGAAGTTGAGCTTGATAAAGTCTTGAACTTGAAGAATTTGCTCTAACTTCTTCACCCTCTAGCTTTTCTTGATATGCTTGACCCTTCCGGCGATGATTCCGGTGAAGAGCGGCCTCGCTCTGATACCACTTGTTAGGACCAAAAGTAGCTAGAGGGGGGGTGAATAGCTCGTCGCGTTGCCTTTGCTCGGCGTTGCTTGTTTCTTCTAAGATGTGCAGCGGAAAATACAAAGAAACAAATCACACAACGCTAACAAGGTTGGTTTACTTGGTATCCACCTCACAAGAGGTGACTAGTCCAAGGATCCACACCACGCACGCACCCTCCACTATGAAAACACTCCTTTTCGGTAACTATCGAGGGCGGAGAAGCCCTACAAGACTCTCAGTACAAGAAGAAAGGAAAGGGAAACAAAATACAAGCGCAAAGCTTACAATGAGTACAGAAAACCCTAACCCTAGCTTCTCTTCTTGCCTTTGATCCGCCTCTTGACTTGGAAAGCTTCCAAGATCCTTCAAGAACTGGCGATCTGATCTTGAGCGCCGTGGAGGAGTTGGCGAGAGATCCGGAGTGAATCGGTGAAGATCTGCTGAAGAACGGCTGCGGCTTAAATCGACGCTAAACCCGATCGATTCAAATGTTCCCAATCGATCGGGAGGCTTTGGATCGATCCACGGATCGATCCGGCCGTTCCTCTAGGAAAACGTCCGGATCGATCCACGGATCGATCCGGCGCTTATCGAAGCGGCCGCGTCCCAATCGATCCACGATCGATTGGGATATCTGAATGATCCACGGATCGATCCGAGCTTTCTTCATTGAAAAGCACGGATCGATCCATCGATCGATCCGACGCTTTTGCCCAAAACCAAGTTCCAAGACTCCCAAACCAACATCCGGTCATCCTTGACCTGTTGGTACATCATGCCTAGCATCTGGTCACTCCCTTGACCTGCCAGGACTTCCCACCAAGTGTCTGGTCAATTCCTTTGACCCACTTGGACTTTTCTCGTCATGCCAAGTATCTGGTCACTCCCTTGACCTACTTGGACTTTCCTATTCAGATATCTGGTCAATCCCTTTGACCTATCTGTATTTCCTCGTGCCAAGTATCCAGTCAATCCTTTGACCTACTTGGACTTCCCAACACCAGATGTCCGATCATCCTTGATCCATCTGGATTTTCCCTTGCCTGGCTTCACTCACCAGGACTTTCACCTAGCTTCACTCACTAGGGTTTTCCATCTGCCTAGCTTCACTCACTAGGTCTTTCACCTGGCTTCACTTACCAGGACTTTCACCTAGCTTCACTCACTAGGGTTTTCCATCTGCCTAGCTTCACTCACTAGGTCTTTCACCTGGCTTCACTCACCAGGATTTTCACCTAGCTTCACTCACTAGGGTTTTCCATCTGCCTAGCTTCACTCACTAGGTCTTTCACCTGGCTTCACTCACCAGGATTTTCCTTCTGCCTAAACTCCCAGTTAGGACTTCCCAGTCAAGGCTTCACTCACCTTGACCTACTTGACTCTTCTTCAATTAACAACTTATTGTCAAACATCTAAACTCAAACCAAGACTCAGCTTGGTCAACTAGGTCAACCTTGACCTGAGGGATGTTGCACCAATAGACCCCTTATACCAAGTGAGGTAATCCGGGGAGAGATCTAAAGGAAGAAGAAGTGACCTATAAAAAATAATTTTAAATTTTAAGTATTGCCCCTACTTTTATTTTTTTAGTGAACTAAGACTCTAATATTTTTATAATTTTATACACCTCTATATGTACTTACAAAAAAATTGAGGTGCAGCAACTACACCAGCAAAGCTATATGTGGGGTGGTCACCTCTAATTGCATGTGTAATATAATACATGAACGTATGCGGGTAACGAACTTTCCTCATAAAAAATTAATTTAATTCTCTATATTGGCCATAAATTGGGTAAATATGCGCTAGACCCATGACGCTCAAGAATCTCAACTGCAAGTTACTATAACGAGCTCCCACTTATAAAAAAATAATTTAATATTATATTTGATCTTAGCTAAAACCTTGAGAAAAATATTTTTTCTAACATCGTCGTTCCAAGGTAATTATAGAAGATTCTATGTTCTGTCACAAATTCTAAGATATAAAATTAAAGGGAATTTTAAATTTCTAATTGATTAATAAGAAAATTTCTTAATAATACGTCATAGTTGAATCTTGAATTCTAATTACTAATTAATTAATGATTTTTTTTTAAAATAATATAGTCTCGAATTATAGATTATTAATTAATATATTTATATAAATTACTAATAAATTTTAAAATTATTTTTAATAAATAAAAAATATTAACATAATTTTATTTTGAGTTTATTAAGATTAGTTAATAAATGAGACAGTTATTAATGGTAAGATATCTGTCCCTCTACTTCCTTCCTCTATATATTCGTCCCTCCTCTCTCGCTCTCTCTCTCTCTCTCTCTCTCCTCCCTCCACGGCCTGCTCCTCCCATCTCTTCCTACTGCTCTTTCGTTTAGCTACTGCGGATATTTTCCCCCCGCCGGCCGATCGAGGACTATGGATCAGGATCAGCATTAATGAAGGACTGCGGCGGTGGCGGAAACCACAAGGCGCCCACCGACGCCGTCAAATCTCCCTCTTCCCTTCTCTGCGGCGTCTTCGGCGCCGGTGGCCATCACCATCGCCGCAATTGTAAGACCTCGCTCCCGCAATCCAGCCGGTACCCCAGAGACTGCAAGCCATACTTCCTCTTCCACCGCCTCTTTGTTTTCCTCCTCTTTCTTCTCCTTTTGTACTTCTTCTACACCTACAGCCTCCTCTCCTCCTCCCCCTTGCCTTCCTGCGACGACGATGCCGTCGTCCGCCTCTCCAACTTCAGCACCGACGTTGCCGACCGTACCTTCGCCAGATCCTCGCCTTCGCCGCCCGCGTCTGGGCCCCAGTCCACTGCGACGAACCTGCAGCACATTGTGTTCGGCATCGCCGCCTCCGCCAAGCTGTGGGAGAAGCGCAAGGCCTACATCAAGGTCTGGTGGCGGCCGCGGCGGATGCGCGGCTTTGTCTGGCTCGACAAGGCGGTCAAGGAGATGAAAGCCAAGGATCCCACTCTCCCGGATCTCAAGATCTCCGGCGACACCTCTCGCTTCCCTTACACGCATCGGAAGGGCGACCGCTCCGCCATCCGCATCTCCCGCATCGTCTCCGAGACATTCCGCCTCGGTCTCCCCAATGTGCGCTGGTTCGTCATGGGGGATGATGATACAGTGTTCCTCCCCGACAATCTCGCCCGCGGCCCGCGTCCTCTCTCGATTCGACCACCGGCAGCCCTATTACATCGGCTCCCTTTCCGAGTCCCATCTCCAGAACATTTTCTTCTCCTACAGCATGGCCTACGGAGGCGGCGGGTTCGCCATCAGCGCCCCTCTCGCTGCCTCTCTCGCCAGAGTCCAGGACCGCTGCCTCCGTCGGTACCCGTCTCTCTACGGCAGCGACGACCGGATCCAAGCTTGCATGGCGGAGCTCGGGGTCCCCCTCACCCGGCATCCTGGTTTCCACCAGTACGACGTCTACGGCGACCTCCTCGGCCTCCTCGCCGCTCACCCTGTCACCCCTCTCCTCTCCCTGCACCACCTCGACGTCGTACAACCTCTCTTCCCCGGGGAAACCCGGCCCGCCGCCCTCCGCCGCCTCTTCAACGGCCCCGTCCGCCTCGACTCCGCCGGGGTGATCCAGCAGTCCATTTGCTACGACACCGAGCGTCTCTGGACGGTGTCCGTCTCCTGGGGCTTCGTCGTCACGGTGGTCCGCGGGGTGATGTCGCCGCGTGAAATGGAGACGCCGACGCGGACTTTCCTCAACTGGTACCGCCGGGCGGACTACACAGCCTACGCGTTCAACACCCGGCCGGTGTCGCGCAACCCGTGCCAAAAGCCGTACGTCTACTACCTCGCCTCCGCCCGCTATGACAACTCCAGCCGCACCACCGTGACGGAGTACGCGCTCCGCCGGGAGACCCGCCCCACGTGCCGATGGCGGCTGGCCGACCCGTCGGCGCTCATAGACCGCGTCGTCGTCTACAAGAAACCCGACCCTGGCCTATGGGACAGAGTACTCAAAAACCGCCATTAACTCATCTCTTAATTGCCCAACCCTCCTCGCGCAATTGATTGCTCACCACCATTAACGTACTGTGGCAGGCACCGAGAAGGAACTGCTGCGGGGTATTGTCGACAGCGAAGGATGGGAAGAAGCGGCGGCGGATGGCGATGGAGGTAGGGACGTGCACAGAAGGTGAGATCAGTGAGATAAGCAAGCAGCGAGGTTAGTTTCCATTAGCCCAAGCGCCAGAGGTGCTTGGTGAAATGTCCCCTGCTAAAATTCATGCTAGATTATGATGATGTTGTAAAAATTATAAATTCTTTGTTCATCATCAATCTCGCCTGTGCTATTTGGCACTGGCCATGGTGGTGCTGATGTGCACGCCCGCCGTGTGACAACTCCTCCGGCTTCTCCTCTCCGGAGGCGAATGATGTCAGTGACCGTTTTCTTCAAGCCTATGCTCCAAGAGCGAGGGCGATGCCTACTCTTCTGCGAAGTATTGATCTTGAGAAGTGTGAAATGGGTTTCCTTGGACTACGGGTCAGCTCAGCACATTATTCTTGGCTCTCCGTAGTATCCGGCGAGACTCGTTAATGATTTTGTCGTTGCATTCGAACAACTTTTTGATCACGATGAATCTGTGCAACCTTTACTTTCTGTTTGTCTTTTTTTGTTGTGTGTTGCATAAATATCCATCGGTACATGGTATTCATCTTCATAGCATGAATGTTTTTTATATTAATAATTTTTTTTCATGCAATCCCATTATTATTAATATATTAAAATTAATATCATAATAATAATAATAATAAAAATAAAAAATAGTTAGTGATATTCCTTTCCCTCTCTATTTCGATGGAATATTGATTTTTCTATCAGTTTGATGAAATTATCATCTCTAATCCAGAGTTAGGGCATCTTTACTTTAACCCTCGAAAATATCAAGTAGCATTTTACCCTTAGTATTTATAAAATAATATTTAATCCTCTTTTACCATTGAAAAAATTTATAAAAGATAATTATATATATTTTAATATTTTTTATAATAATTAGAAGAAAAAAAATATATTGAATTAATGTGGAAAATAATTATATATTTTTAAAGTCAATTTTTTAATTATTAATTAGTTGGATCGGTATTATTCATAGGGAGAAAAATATATTTAAAAGGATAAAAAAATATATAAGATTCCAGTCATGGTGTTATTCGTCACTCGCTCATATATATGATTGATGTTGATTTGTCGGTGCGTCTGTGTTCGGTGTCCTGCAAAATAAAATTTGTCAGCTAAGGATTGATATTGCTGGTGTTATTCGATCTTTGATGATTAAGTCAATGATGAACTGAGATGTAAGACTTGCATATGTGCATGAGAAAATACAACAACTCTAAAAAGACAAAGAAAATTTATCTTCACATAAGAAAAGAAAATTATACCTTCAGAACCTTATATAATCATGGAAGGCGTGGATTTAAAATTTTAAATTTAGGGGAAATGAAGAAAAATAATTATTATACATTGTATTTGAAGGCTACGCAGTGAGGAGATAAAAATATATATTTTAAACTACTTAATTTTAATTTATTTATATAATTAAGTATTAATCTTTATATATTATTGGAGGTTACATATAATTTATTTATTTTAATTAGGGTCTTGAATTATTAGAATTAGTTCACATAATTAAAAAAAAACAATGGACATAAATTTAATATACTTTTTTCTCTGTTATATATATATATATATATAAAAGGATATAATTGTCTTTTAGATTTTTTTTTCACACTTTGATCAAAGAGAGTTAAATATTATTTTTAAAATATAATGGAGCAAAATATTACTTGATTAAAAAATAGAAGGGTTAAAAGTATTTTTTCCCTATAAAAATTGAACGAAAAGGTTTGAATTGAAATTTTAAATTTATGTTTTTCTTGAGATTAATAATAAGATGACACTATTTAAAAGAAAGATGTGTGAATAAAAAAATTATAGAAAAGTTTTTAATAATAGAGAAGATTGAAATTTTGAAATTTTAATGTGATATTTATGTGACACATGAAAATTAAAAAAACAAACTCATTTAGAATTTTAATTGTTAAAGATGTTTTTAGTGTGTTCGAATTAGTTTATTTGCACGACCGAGTTTGCAGAAAACTACGGCAACAAATTGTCAGTGTTAACTCACATTAAAATGTTGAATCGAACTTGGGCAATCCGTCTTGTCCTATAAAAAATTTTTATTATCTGCTAAAGATGCGGATGACGGTCCAGGAGTATTTCATAATTGAAGATTAAATTATAAATATTTGAGAGATAATTTAATGTCTGTGTAGGGAGGATAGATTTTATGGCCTATAAAAAAGTGAATTAGGAAATAGATTATTTGTAATTACGGTGTATCACAATTCAGTTTAATTGGTTATGATTTCTTCTTAGTTTTATCATCTCTTAATTATAGTTTAGGTTAGGATGGGTGATCGAAAGTTACCCGGAGACTGTTCGAACGCAGCAAGTGGCCAAACAACCTGGCGCTGAGGAGGACGGCTTCCGATCGTCTATCCTGACTCAAACTATAATCGAGAGATAATAAATTTAAGAAGAAATTATAATTAATTATGATTAAATTATGATCATGATCGATCATGTATAAATGATGCATCCCTAATTTTTTTACCAGGACCTAGCCTGTGTATAGCCATCATTGCATTCATGAGAGATAGGTGAAGTCTGGCAACTAACGCCGTTTACTTAGGAGGATGAATTTAAAAATTGAAAAAAAAAAAATCCCCCGCAAAGTTGTCTCCATTTGATTTCGCCATATAGGATAGATTATTTATCCTTTTCATTATTTATCTAGATAAAATAAAAAACGGACAGATTTATAAATTCATATGTGGATCGATATTTCAACTGTTTTTCATGCGTCCAAAATGGAGAGAAACGAATTCCTTCCTCTTTCATCACAAGTCTGCTTTCACCTGCACAAGCCATGGGCACCATCAGCCTCCTTGCATCGCCGCTCGCCAAGGCGGGATGACTTGCTGCTCCACTCACGAGCGGCCATATGCAGTCGCTTTCATGGCTTGCACGGCCGGCTACTCCGCTCGTGGGTGGCCCTACGCAGTCGCTTGCATAGTTGCACTGTCGACTGCTCACGCGGCCTGCACGACCTTCCCTATGCGGCCGCTTGCGTGACGCTCGATTGCTCATGCGGCCTGTACGTACGGTCGGCCCTACATGGTCACTTGCGTGGCCTGCATGGCAAGCTGCTCATGTGGCGTGCACGGCCGACCTTATGCGGTCTCTTGTGTGGCTTAGTGGCGAATTCAGGAATTCAAGCATGGAGGATCGATTTTTACGCGTAACAAAAGGCGATATCCTCTATCTCTACCAGTTCTTTACCAGTGGAACCTCATAATATTAGAGTTCCACCGCCGGCAAGGGGGGCGACCGCCGATGAAAATTTAATAGTTTCCACCATTTTTATCGACGAAAATTTAATTTTGTCAGAAAATATTACCGACGGAATTAAATTTCCATCAGTAAAATCAGAATTTTACAACAGAGATTTAATTCAGTCAGTAATATTTTATGACGGAATTAAATTTCCATCGATAAAATGATAAAAACTATTTATTATCGGGAAAAAATAGGATTATCGACGGAATATAATTTCACTCGGAGATTACCGACAGAAATTAAATTCCGTTAGTAATCCCGAAATAAATTTACATTACAAACAATATCAAAATTACCATCGAAGATTACCGACGAAAATTAGATTCCGTCGGTAAATATCGGGATTACCGACGGAATCTAATTTCCATCGGTAATCTTCGACGGGAATTTGATTATGTCGGTAATTATCGATGGAAATTAGATTCCGTTAGTAACCCCGAAAATAAAATTAGGCCGCTAGGCCTTCTCCTCTCCTCTCGCGCACTCGGTTTTCTCCTATCCTGCGATTCCGACGCAATCTCTCCTCTCCGGCGATTCCGACGCATTCTCTCCTCTCCGATGATTCTGGCTCGATCTCTCCTCTCCGGCGATCTTCAGGTAAGTTCTCTCCTCTCCTCTCCGCCGGTCACTAGCACACGACTGGTGCCTTTGTCGACCGCTAGCTTCATGCTAGTGGTTGTGTCAGTCGTTAGCCGTATGCTGGTGGTTGTGTCGGCCGCTGGCCGCTAGACATCGGCTGCTAACAATTGGCCAAACGGCTATGCCTGCCAGTTGCTAGCAAGCAGCCGGCGGCTGTGCCGGCCGCTAGCATGCGGTCGGCGGTTGTACCGATCGCTATCAAGCAACCGCGCGACTGTGCTAGCCGGCGACTATGTTGGCCGGTGGCTGTGTTGACTGCTACAAGTGGTCTACGACTGTGCTGGAAATAGGCTTGATGTAGCTGAAAGAGTGAGGATACTACCGTTTAATTAGTATAAATATATGTCTAATTATATAAGATTATTTTTTTGATGTTTGAGATTTTATTTCTTGATTGTTAATATTGATTATCTAACAAACTATACATCTCAATATTCATTAGGTATTATCAAGTTTCAATAAAACCATGAAAATAGATGTTGAAATTATGAAATATATAGTTTCCAATATAGTTAGTTATATGTTGACACTATCCTCTGGAATAATTTTAGATTTAAAAGCTATCAACAATAAGACCTTTGTTATCACATCTGTAAAATTTGTTGCATATTCAATGTTGTACCTCTTTCGCTTTATTCCACCTTCATCTCTTTGTAAGAATATCTTTACCTTATCCTTCTCCCAATGGAGCAATCTGATGGTTTTTAAATCTAAAATTGTTCCAGAGGAGAGTGTCAACTTATAGCTAACTATAATAGACTCATCAA
The DNA here is from genome assembly GCF_018446385.1 of Zingiber officinale. Classification (NCBI taxonomy): domain Eukaryota; kingdom Viridiplantae; phylum Streptophyta; class Magnoliopsida; order Zingiberales; family Zingiberaceae; genus Zingiber; species Zingiber officinale. The sequence goes on along the minus strand of NC_056001.1, from coordinate 101,856,581 downwards.
TTTTCAAGACTTTTAAATCATCTGAAGATCCTAAAGGCAGGGCCCATGCTGGTTCTTCTTCTACAAGAGACTCAAGACCCACGAGACTCTAATTAGGTTTGTACAACTATAACTTACCCTTTTTGTTTATCACTTATAAAACATGCAAAATATATTTATTCTATTTTTATATTAATTATAATCTGGTCACCTCTAATTATATTACATTTTCTCAGGAACAATTCGTTATCACCAGTAGATATCCAAAATATGATATAGATATCTTTTTTTGTTGATATGTAAAATTAGTTACACATTATACTTTTTTAGTGCATTGCTCTCATTTTTTTTCTTTTTGGTTTGTTTGAGTATTTTTTTTTTTGAGATTTCATCATTTCATTATAGTACTACAAAATTATATTTATTATGTTTTGATATTTTAATCTACCCAAATATTATATTATTGTATGTTTCAGAGTTTCTATTGACATATTGATCATTATCATCATCATCCGCTCATTTCTATCCAGGTATCAAAATTAGTTATACATAAATCACTACCAAAATTTTATTGTATTAATAAATTTGATCATATTCTATTTATTTTACTTTATGTAGGATTTTCTATTGTATATGAATGTATTATTTGGAGTATTTTCTATCATGGTATGTATTTAAATATCTAATTCTATAAATTTAGATTTAGATATGGATATTTGGTTATTTTAGTCTGTTTTTATTATTGTGATTTGTTTAGATTTTATTATTTTAGATTATTGTGATTGTTTTTTATTTATATTAGTTTGTTTATATGGATGTCATAGTTTATTTATGTTTATATGGATTGTATGAATTATTAGGATGTATGAAATGTGTTTGTAGGTGTGGATGTGATTGTTTGTATGTATTTGTATATATGAAATATCATCGTCTGTGATGATTTATTGTATATATGGATTGTAAACAGGGTAAAAAAGGAATATAATTTTTTTCATATAATTTTTTTTTAAATTTTATCGACGGAATAAATATTCCGTATTTTCGTTGGTAATTATCGTAATGGTTTACCGACGGAAACTCTATTTTTGTCAGTGTATACCAACGGAAATAAATGATTCCGTCGGTAGCCACTGCCATCGGAAGCACTATTTCCGGCGTGATTTACCGATGAAAATATAAATTCCATCGGTAAAATTTACTACGGAAATATAAATTCCGTCGGTATATACCGACAGAATTGAAATTTCGTCGGTATATCCATTTCCGACAAATTACCTCCCAACAATTGATTTTCCGTCATAATTTCGTCACTAAATGACTACACCGATGGAATTACGACAGAAAATTCCGTCGATAAACCTATTTTTTTTGTAGTGACTCGTGGGCAGCCTGCATGTATAGTCAAACAATTAAATGTCCAAGTCCAAAAATACAAGTATTAGATAACAATTACAATACTAGTCATCTAAAAATGACATAATCTATTAATCAACATTAGTCATACAAAAATACATCACAAGTATTAAACTCACCTTCACCATCTATTGCAGGTTCATCTGAAGTTGGTTGGTTTTCATTCTCGATTTTGGCTAATCTACTTTCAATTCCATCCATGCATCTCTTAAGGTTATTATTTTCTTCTTCCTTCTCATGGAGCTTAGCCTCAAGATCTTTTATAAGCAGCTTGTGAACAATTAAAATATTTTCTTTTCATTCCACCTCCGAAACCAAAGACATGGCTATGTCGTTGTGGTCCAAAACACTTTTCAACAACCTCAATATGTGAGAGTGATGCAGTAGACTGAATAGTCTTCACAATCTCATCCTACAAAGGCTCATCACTCAAACGTTATTTAAATAAATGATAAATAGCAAATTTTGGTTAAAAGGTTAAATAGTGATAGTTACATATTTTTCTTGCGCTTTTGGCTCAACAAACTTTCCATTTTTATGTCAAGTCTTATAGAAAATTTTTGCAATGTCAGGTGGATTATTATCCTTGCCTCCCTGAAAGATATATAAAAGGAAAGTAAATTATATATGTTAATTAAATAAAACATCATAAATAATAAACATAAAAATTAATATAAATATTTATGACCATGTCATATATCAGTTGTCTGTGTGGCTTGCTTCCAGTTCGATAAGACATTACTCCATTTACCCGATTCTTTGAATTCTGATTATTGGTTTTCTACATAAATCACAAACCAATATTGCAATCAACACTTCCATTAGTACAATTTAATTAACTGCAATATGAAGATATTTCTTATAACACTTTGAATCAACATTATTATACTTGAAACTCATTAGTTAAGAACTTATTAGTGACAAGTCATTCCCATTCTTTAGCATTAAACCCTTGTGGCACATTTTTTAAAACTTCAGCTTTAGTTATACAAGGTCTCACATAATTTACATTCAAGGATGACCTCCATGCTATCCACAAAGCACTCATATGCTCCAAAGTATGCTCACGATATAATTCTATGCTACTATTGAAAAAGCATTCCTGCAACACATTCATAATACACCATATTTAGCTTCATTCAAGAGAAAAAGTTCAAACTTCATTACTATAACGTTACTAATCTATGGTCATGCAATAATGTATTAATGTACGATTTCCAATCAATAAATAAAAAAAGAAATTAAAGGAAATAAAAAAGGAATGCACGTTTACCAATCAATGATTAATGTAATTCACGTTTACAAATATATGGGCATGCAGTAATGTAGCAATGTAATTCATGTTTACTAATACAGTAATGCAATTCACCTACCTTCACCGCATCCCACATGTGTCGCTTGTCTAATTTAGTCAAGTTCTCCCATGTTTTCACTTGTATAGGGCAAATATGCTTGTCACGCACGATTTTCCCCAAGTGTCTCGACCAATAACTATGATTTTTTCCCACTGCACGATTGTTGTAGAATTCGATCTCCATCTTTTCTCCACTTTTTAGAGTTGCAATTTTCTTATTCTTATTTTTTCCTCTAACTTTTCTCACCTTTTTAGGTGCCGAATTTATTCAATGAATTGAAGTAATAAATAATTGTATCAAGAGTTCAATTTGAAATCAATAGAAAACTCATAATTCACTACATTTCAAATATACTTACCATCAACATATTTGTATGTAATAGCAAACCTCGATTCACCACTTTCACCATCTTCAGTCATAGGTATAAATTTAACAACAAGATAATGACCAACAACCTCAATTGGTATTTGAAAATCCTAATTAAAGAAATCATATAATTACAATAATAAATGATGGTTCATGGAATACTTTAATTATTATATAGCCAAACAACTTGCCTTGTTGATGGTACATTTACTGATAGCTTGCAATCTAGTCTCGATATCAAAGTTCTTTGAAACAGTTATGAACCATTGAACTGTACTAGCTTGTTCAGTTCCGTTTACCACATCCCCTCGTACTTTGACTTTCTCATGTGTCTTAAAATCACCCAATATTGTGACATCTCTCACTTTTGGAACTTTTGGGATAGAATCTGTACAAATTTAAAGAAAATAAATCACTGATAAGAAGAAACACAAAAAGAACTCAAAATAATAACTCTTTATTATCGCTACCAAAGGTTGGATTGTCTTGAGGCATTTTGAAGTGTAATGGTTGGGCAGTTTCATCCACATCTACATAAATCTCTATGTTCTCCACGTCTTCATGTGCTTTCAGCATAGCCAATAAATCTTTATCATTTCTCAATAGCTTACCATCCGCATCTGTGACTTTAAAACCAACAGAATATATATCAATAAACTTTTTATATATGTTCAAGATTCCAAGAAAGAACTATCTTCTGTAAAATCTCTTCCTTTCCATTCATCTTCCTCAAAATGCACAATAAGAGTATGGGCTGAAATTCCACCTTTTGGAAGGAAAAAGTACAAAAAAATAGTTAGAGGATGTGACCTAAAAAATTGCAAGAGTCATAAATTACAATGTCTACATAAAGTTTATAGGTTTACCAATTCTTCCTTGATTGCCGATGCATTGTGCTTTTTGCTCTTCAACTTGTAGCCTTCGAATTCCCCCTATACTTTTGTAGGCGGATGCATTTCCCCATATACTCTTGTAGGCTGATGCATTTCTTGGATAATTAAAGAATAATATAATTATATCAATCATTAAAACTCTAGAAAAAAAAATCTAAAATATCAAGTTAGAAAAATTGAAAGTACCAATAGAATCTCCAACATACCTCGTTCTATGCCTATATCCACGCTCCTTGGCCAACTTACCAGGTGCTAAAAATTTTATAGGCTTTTGAATGTTACCTACACTGCTTTTTGTAAGCATTTGTTGTTGGAACCCCAAGGTTGGTTTTGGTGTGATCAACAAGTTAAGTTAGGTTCTGTTGTTTTCTAACTTTGTGTCTAAGTGTGCAGGAGCTTAGGAGCACAGGTACTCGAGCGGAAGACGCAGCTAGCGAGAAGGACGGCACGCGGTGCGTCCGAGGGACGAGGCGCTGCGGAAGAGTACACCGGCGGACGAGAAGGAAGTGCGCGCGATGGTTCCGAGGTACGAAAGCCAGAGCGGAAGATTGCTCGGGGAGCAAGAGACGCAGCTAGCGTGAAGGTCGGCACGGGGTGCGATCGAGGGACGAAGTCTGCGGATGAGTACGCTGGTGGACGAGAAGGGACACACGACAATTCCGAGGGACGAGAAGCCGGAGGGAAGCACGCCGAGAAGACCGGAAGATGGGTTCGGTGAGCCTATTCCGGATGTCGAGATCACCCAATCAAGCGGGTCCGGAGCGTAAGACCCGGACCGAGACGGACTTAACGGAGAAGTGGTCCCGAAAAAAGTCAACCGAAGTTGACTTTTTGCTCGGCGCCTGAACCAATCCGGCTGGAGTCGTCCGGGCGCCGGAATGCTTCGGCGCCCGGACCGATTTTGACCAAGATCGCGATTTACGTGATTCAACGCTGGGGATAAAACTTTATCTCTGTCGCAACCCTTCCAGCGCTTCACCAAGGCTATAAATATAGCCTTGGTCCGTAAGCTTTTCATCGCTCGTAAATTGTAAACAACACTTGTGTGCTTCCACCGCTTAGATTAGCTTCTTTCTATGCTACACCATGTGCGAGGCTTCTCCGCCAAGGAGCTCTTAGTGCGATCTTCATCCTTGAATTAACAACCTCCCGGTTGTAACCAAGTCAAATTCGGCCTCGCTTTTATGCTTTATTTTCTGCTTAATCTATTTTTATGTGTTAGCTTAATCGACGAGAAAGGGTTGTGTTTGATTTTCAGGGCTATTCAACCCCTTCTAGCCGCATCGGTCCTACAAGTGGTATCAGAGCCGAGGCGCTCAGAGGACTAACCACAAGCAACAAGATGGCTTGATCCAACATCCACGCACCAAAATTCAAAGGGGACTTCGCTAATGGAAAAGCGAATGGAGGTATTTCTTGAAACAGATTATGATTTATTACTAACAATGGAATTTGGCTATGAAGCACCAGAGGGCAAAGCAAGAAATCAATGGTCAAAGAAGGAGCAGGCTGACCACGTGGCAAACAAGAAAGCAGAATTTCATCTGCTAAGTGTACTTCCAACATAAGAAGTCAATCGAGTCGGTACCTACAACTCGGCAAAGGAGCTTTGGGAGAAATTCCTTGAGTTACACGAAGGAACATCCGAAGCCAAACTTGCAAGACGGGATTTACTTCGTAACCAGCTTACAAACCTCTGATTTGAAGAAGGTGAAACAATTGCACATCTACACTCGAGGATTCAGGAACTCATCACCAGACTTACGAATCTCGGAGAAGAGGTAAGTAATCGAGATTCGCTAAGGTATGCCCTAAATTCCTTTCCTAGAAACTCAAAATGGGCATCATTAGTAGATGCCTTTTACATTTCAAAAGATCTAGAAAAAATTTCATTAGACGAATTCTTTTCAACTTTTGAAGTGCATGAGTCAAGATGTGCAGGTCTGAAGGAGCCCAAGAATAATGTCGCCCTTAAAGCTTCGAGAGACGAACCTGAGTCAGAATCTTCTCTCGACGACGAGGAAATGGTAATGATGGTAAGACGATTTAAAAATATTTGTAAATCTAGGAAATCTAACCATCCGCAGGGAAGAAAGAAAAGAACCATCCGCTGCTACCATTGCGATGAAGAAGGGCACGTCAAGGACAATTGCCCTAAACTGAAGAACAACGGGAAGGACAAGGGTAAGAAGCCTATCGAAAAGCGCAAGGCCCTAAAAGCGACGTGGGATGATACGTCGTCGGAATCAGAAGTCGAGGAGTTCTCCGGGCTCGCGTTAATGGCGAGTCATCCGAAATGAGCATCGAAAGCATCAATGAAGGGGGAGCCACGTCCGAAGAGAGCAGCAGTTCAGGGGGAGAAACCAACAACGAGATCGACAAGGTAAGTGAGGTACGATCTCTTCCTCCTGATAAAATGTTTAAATTCATTAAAATTTTAACAAAAGATTGCTGCAAATTAGAAAATGAAAATAAAGATTTAAAAGCAATATTAGCTACATCTTGTCCGTTAGAAATGCTAGATAAATCAAATTTAGAAAATGAAAAATTAAAATTAGAAATTCAAATAGAAAATTTGAAAAACTCTGCTTGCTCATCTAAAACCAATTTTAGAAGGTTCAATAATTTGAATTGGTATTATAGATATCACCAGGGACAAATTAAAAATATCTCTAGAAAATATGTCCCTAAGAAATTTTTAGTTAATCCAGTAGGTTGGAACCTTTATTGGGTTCCTAAATCTTGCTTAGTGTAAATTTTAAAATCAAAGTTAGCGCTTTAAGTGAGAAAATTAAACAAAAATTTCTTTATGGGCTTTGACTAGAAAGTGGTTGTTGCTCCAATAACCAAGAAGGCCTAGTACCTCGCCACTGCCTGGAAGCCAAATATTGAAATAAATGTTTAATTAATAAAGCATTAATACTAGAATTATTTAATGCTTTAAAAAGTTATTCAAACATGTTTCAAAATTTTGACATAATTTTTTTTTAAATAATTTTTTTTTTAAAAATTCTATTTTCAAAAATAATTTTTACTTAGAGTGTTTAGAAAAATTTTCAAAAATTATTTTTTCCTAAGTCAAAATTTTACTTAGAGTTTTTTCTGCTTTTATTGATTCAAAAATATTTTTCAAAATATTTAATTACGTTTTATTGATTGCAAAATTCTTTTTCTAACTTAGAATCTTTTGACTTAGAAATTTTTTTTTAAGGTAGCTTTTCAAAATTTTCTAAGTCTTTAACCCTTAGATTTTTTTTTGGAACCCCATTTTTTTTGTGATCAAAGGGGGAGAAGGATAAGTATAAGTATAGGGGGAGGTAGCCTAAAACTATTTTTTTTCTATCTTTGTGCACTAAATTGTAAATTTAGTTAGTTTATTTTTTGTCCAGTTAACCCTAGCTTAACTTGGGTTGATCACACCAAAAAGGGGGAGATTGTTGGAACCCCAAGGTTGGTTTTGGTGTGATCAACAAGTTAAGTTAGGTTCTGTTGTTTTATAACCTTGTGTCTAAGTGTGCAGGAGCTTAGGAGCACAGGTACTCGAGCGGAAGACGCAGCTAGCGAGAAGGACGGCACGCGGTGCGTCCGAGGGACGAGGCACTGCGGAAGAGTACACCGGCGGACGAGAAGGAAGTGCGCGCGATGGTTCCGAGGTACGAAAGCCAGAGCGGAAGATTGCTCGGGGAGCAAGAAACGCAGCTAGCGCGAAGGTCGGCACGGGGTGCGATCGAGGGACGAAGTCTGCGGATGAGTACGCTGGTGGACGAGAAGGGACACGCGGCAATTCCGAGGGACGAGAAGCCGGAGGGAAGCACGCTCGAGAAGACCGGAAGATGGGTTCGGGTGAGCCCTATTCCGGATGTCAGAGATCACCCAATCAAGCGGGTCCGGAGCAGAAGACCCGGACCGAGACGGGGACTTAACGGAGAAGTGGTCCCGGAACCAATCCGGGCGCCGGGAGCTGTCCGGGGCGGCCGGAATGCTTCCGGGCGCCCGGACCCTGATTTTGACCAAGATCGCGATTTACGTGATCTGAACGTTGGGGGATAAAACTTTATCCCCCCCAGGGCGCCCGGAACCCTTCCAGGCGCCCCTACCAAGGCTATAAATATAGCCTTGGTCCAGAAGCTCTTCATCAGTTCAGAAATTGTAAACAACACTTGTGTGCTTCCACTGTTTAGATTAGCTTCTGTCTTTCTGTGCTTACACTACTGTAAACGAGGCTTCTCCGCCTGAAGGAGCTCTTAGTGCGATCTTCATCCTTGGATTAACAACCTCCCCGGTTGTAACCAAGTCAAATTCGGTGCCTCGTTTTTATGCTTTATTTTCTGTTTAATCTATTTTTTATGTGTTAGCTTAATCGTACGAGAAAGGGTTGTGTTTGATTTTTCAGGGCTATTCAACCCCCCCTTCTAGCCGGCCGCATCGGTCCTACATTTGTTTCATCTGTTAAGAGAAGCAATGTAGCATATTAGTACAAATAATAAAAAAAATGAAATGAGCCCGAATAAATAAACAACTCACACATTAAAAAAATGGATTGTGCACAGATTTCATATAAAATGAACAGATTTCATATAAAATCTGAAATGAAATGAAATGAACAGATTGTGCACATGAAACGAACATATTTCATATAAACAACTCCACAGATTTCAAATAAACAAATCATATGAGAATATGGTTCAAATTGATTATAAATAAACAATTCACATTTAAATCCACAGATTGTGCACTCACAATCCATGCACATTACTCCGTTCACATTCAATCCACGCACTCACATTCAAATCCACAGATCCATGCACTCACATTCAAATCCACAGATTGTGCACTCACAATCCATGCACAAACAATTTACATTCAATCTATGCACTCACAATTACAAAAAGTTCAACTTGCCTATCACATTCAAATGCTTCACACGGACAAATCACAGGGTCAACACCTGCTACGTACAAATCCATGGATAACATGAACATATTAGTACAAATAGTAAAAACATGAAATGAGCCACTCACACATAAAAAAATAGACATTTATCCAATGAGAATATCATAAAAAAAACAAATATGATAAGTTGCACACTACTTTTTTATTTGTTTGATTGTGAAGACATGCAACCCACCAACAAAATCACAACAAATACATCAAATCGACGTAAATCCACCTACAGAACAATCTTCATCATACGAACTTCATCCACGGACATATATCTCAAACGGATATATGAGATGCAATCTTCATCATACAGATTTCATTCACGGGCATTATTGCTTTCATCCTCTGTTGGTTATGGCATCTCATATACATCTCAAGGTTGTGTCTTAACAACAACATGCCAACCTTTATTGATGTTATCAATGACATAAAACACTTGTGAAGCTTGATTGGCCATAATAAATGGTTCGTTTGTTTTCAAAATACGATGGCAATTAATGCTAGTGAATCCATATTCATCTATTTTGGCTCCTTTCTCATTATCATGCACATCAAACCATTTACATTGAAATAAAACCACTCATTTTCCATCAAGATACTGCAGTTCAAGAATCTCTGTCAACACTCCATAATAGTCAATATAATTCTTCTCACTACCTATATCACCAATTACACACACCCCAGAATTTTGTGTTCTGCATCCGTTGTCACGAGCTTCAATTCAAAACCTATATCCATTGACAACATAACCACTGAAGCATGTAACATACATTAAAGGACCACGACACAAAGATAACATCTCGTCATATTTAGTGTGTTGGTCTTGCTTTTTCATTTTTTCAACCTACAAAAAAATTACAAAGTAAATAACATGAACAAATTATCGTGTTCAACACTAATTTATAACAATAGAATCACTTACTTTCTTTTTAAACCAACCAATAAAATTGTTATTCCGGTCTTCATCTGATAGTTGTGTATCATTTTTCTGACTTGTAGAGTACTCTCTGCGTTACAACATTAATGATAAATTCATATATATAAATAAAAGAGAAATGACTGTTTAGAGGTATTTGAGCTTACTCGAGGAAAGGTTGTACTTCATCGCAATTATTTAAAATATATATATGAGCTTTCTTCCACTCATCATCATCGAGAATACAACTTGGTACCAGCTCCTAATGCTCGCCCACAATGTGAAAATATGGATATTTCACCTTCATATTTATGAAAGTTATTGTCACAGTTTCACTCAAGTTTATTAAATTTTGTCTTATTGTCTTTCAAATATCTTGAGCAAAGAGTCATACACTCTTTTGCTATATAGCCCTCTGCTATTGAGCCTTCCGGACGAGCCATGTTGCGAATCAGTTGTTTTAACTCATACAACATACGCTCAATAGGGTACATCCATCGATATTGGACAAGTCCACCAATTTTAGCCTCATTAGCCAAATGAACAGACAAATGCATCATCACATCAAAAAAAGAAGGGAGAAAAACTTGTTCCAACTTGCAAAGAGTAATCGGAATTTGAGATTCAATTTTTTGTAACTCATCTGCCTTCAATGTTTTAGAACACTAACTAGTAAAGAACAAAGACAACTTAATGAGTGATTCACACACTGCTTTAGGGAGGAGGCCACGTATCCCAAGAGGAAGTAGATGTTGTAAAAGGACATGAAAATCATGACTTTTCAAACCTGAGATTTTGTGTTCTTTCATGTTAACACTTTGAGAAATATTAGATGAAAACCCATCTGAGACTCTTAATTGCTTAAAAAATAAGCAAAACAAGTGCTTCTCCTCTGTAGATAAAGTGTAGATGCAATGGACATCTCAAGCTTATCCCCCTTACGAATTAGATGCAAATCTGGCCTAATTTTCATAGCTTCCAAATCAAGACGAGCTTGGGCATTGTCCTTAGTCTTCCCCTTCGTATTCATAATTGTCTTGATTATATTCTCACATATGTTATTTTCAATGTGCATCACATCTAGATTGTGTCTTAACAAAAGAGAACTCCAATACGGAAGTTCAAAGAAAATACTTTTCTTATTCCAATTATCACCTCTTTTTTCATGTGATATTTTCACCTTTCTTTTAACATCTTTAGTCAAGATGATTTCTTCAAGGTCATTCACTTGAGCAAGCACGTCACCACTTGAAAGTGAAACTGGCGGTTGTCTTACCTCTTTAGTTCAATCAAACAAACTTTTATTTTTTCTCCATTTGTGGTTGCTATGAAGATAACGTCGATGACCCATATAACATTGCTTTTTACTATTAGCTAACCTCATAGAACAAGTGTCTTTGTTACAACAAGGACATGCCATCTTACCTTTGGTACTCCAGCCAGATAGATTACCATATGCAGGAAAATCATTGATTGTCCACAATAAAGATGCATGCAATTTAAAATTTTGGCGAGTTGAAGCATCAAATGTTTTGACGCCTAGTTCCCACAACTCCTTCAACTCTTCTATCAAAGGTTTAAGATAGACATCGATAGCATCTCCCGGATCCTCAAGACCTGGTATGAGACTTGAAAGAATAAAATTAGATTCTTTCATGCACATCCATGGAGACAAATTGTATGGAATGAGTATTACTAGCCAAATGCTGTATGATTTTTTTGAATGAGTAAATGGTTGGAAACCATCACTAGCAAGACCAAGTCGTACATTTCGAGGTTCAATGGAAAAATCTTTATGCAGATCATCAAATGACTTTCATGCCATAGAATCAGCTGGATGTCTCATCATTCCATCATCCACTCTTTTTTCATGATGCCATCTCATAAAAGAAGCAATCTTTTTAGACATGAATAACCTTTGAAGCCTTGGTTTTAAAGGAAAGTAACGCATGGTCTTCACTGCTAATTTCTTTCCGTTGTCTCGAACTTTGGTTTCTCGAGTATGACTATTGGCTTTCCATCTAGAAGCACCACATATTTTGCACATGTTAGACTCCTCTTCTTCCTTCCAATACAACATACAATCATTGATACACACATCTATTTTTTGATAAGAGAGACCAAGATCTTTAATAATTTTTTTTGCATCATAATAGGATTCTAGCAAATTAGAACCGATTGGGAGTATTTGTTTCAATAATTGTAGCAACATATCAAATGATTCATTACTCCACTGACCAATACTCTTAATGTGTAATAGCTTGGCAAGCACAGATAGTTTTGAGGTGTCACAACCTGGATAAGTTGGTTGCTCAGAGTCCTTTAACAATCTATAAAATGTCTTTGCTTCGACATTCGGTTCCTCTCCATTCTTATTCTTTGATGAACCAATTTCCAATCCACTTCTATCAAAACCATCCATGTTAGGATATAAATCCCTTAAGATTTCATCACAATCACTTCCTTCCGATTCTTCGTCATCAGATGAAGACTCACCAAACCTTTCACCATGGTGATACCAAGTTGTATAATTTGGCATTATTCCATTCACATTTAGATGCATTTCAACTACTTCACGAGATCCATAATCAGTGTTATTACACTTGACACATGGACACCGAATACTATTCTCTTCACTTGTCTTCTTAAAAGCATAATTCAAAAATTGTTCAACTCCAACCTTGTATTTTTAATTGAACCGATTATTGAAAAAACTCATCCATTCCTTACTAGGTGTCATTTCCCTTTTACAAATATGAATTCTTGCTCAAAAAAAAAAATCTGCAACAAATTGATAGGCAACACAACATAAAAGGTATGTTTTGTAATGCTAAAAAATGATAATTCTTGAGCGAATATTAGAAGTTCCAAGAATTTGGAAAAGAAATTATGAATAACAAAATAATTACTAATAGTTAACAAATATGCATGTTAAACAAACTAATAGTGGGAACAATAAGTGATACAAATGAAGCAATTAAACTAGAAAGTGTTTACATTGCTAATGCTTCCAGCATGTTCTATAACATAACCGTAACAAAGTGTGTAGCATCAGAAATTGAAGATACCATTCAAAGTTCAAAGATGATACAAATGAAACAATTAAACTAGTATGATTATTCTTAATTCACTTCTTCCTTTCTTATGGTCACAAGTCTTAGTTGTCAGATTGTTTTCTTGATATAACTGAACAGTAAGCATTAGGATTTAAGCCAGCATAGTTCAAAGGTGTTCGCATTGCTAATGCTTCCAGATGAAAGTGTTTTTTTTTTTGTGGAACGGGAAAAAAATAGGTTTAGGCTTACCTTTGATTGAGCTTCCTTGGTTGTTGCTGAGAGGGAAGGAGATGAGCAAGGAAAGGGAAGGAAACGAGCAAGGGATGTGCCGTTACTGAGAGGAGAAGGAAGCGCGCTGTTGAGAGAAGGAAGGAAGGCGTTGTTTTGACTTGCGGAGAGGTGTCTCATCGCGTGTCGCTCGTCCGCTGTGCAGAGGAGAAGAGACACACGAACAGGAGAAGAGACGCACGAACCCTGTAACGACCCAATTTTCCCTATTCTGAGTTTCAAATGTCCATAAAGATATTTGAAAACGCTTTTAAAATATTCCAGAGATTTTTAGGAATTTTTAGAGTATTTTTATGTAATATTTGGAGGTCGTTTAGTATGGTTACAAAAAGAAAGAAGTTTGACAAAAAAAAATTGTTGAAGGTGAGACTCGAACCCGACTGTAACCAAACCAAGCCAGCCAACTGGTCTGCGGTGGTTTTGTGATTAAGAAGGGAAGCGAATATAGTTGAGTTATAATGAGAACCCAAAGTTAGACCTAGTTATAAAAGGTTAAGTTAGGAGGGATTAGGTTATTTTTCTTTTTCTCCCGAATCTCCTCTCCTCCCACGCGCGGCGATTTGCTCCTGCTCGGGCGACGGCGAAGAAAAGGCTGGGGTTCAATTTCCGGCGCCGACGAAGCTTCCTTCCGGCTGGTTTTCATCCGCGGGTGGTTGTCTCGACAGAGGAGAACTTGGGAGCACAAAGGGATCACCGGGAAAAGTAGCTACCCGAACCCTAGAAGCTTCCTTTCCTTCTTTCCGGTTGTAAGTCCTAAAAGCAAGAGTAAGTACTACTCACCTGTGGTAGGAGTTGCTCCGAAATTAGGGTTTCGTTTTCTTGTTTTCGGATTGAAGTTCTCCTTGATTTGAATCTGCCGTGAGTTTCCCTATTGGATGATTTCTGCGGTGAGTCTTGGATAAGTAGTTCTTCTTGTTTCCGAAGCTTGCATGAGTTTCCTTGCTTTCTCTGCTTTCGGATTAAATGTACCGTCGGTTGGTTGTGTTTGCTGCTGTGAATCAAAGAAGAAAGAAGGGGTTTCGGTTGGAATAGGTTTCCATGGGTTTGGCAAGTAGTTAGGCTTCTTAATTCTGATAATAAGTAAGCTTGATTTATTAGGTTTCAATTCAGCGAGCTTTGTTCCTTAGTTTTGGATTTTTGTTTTTCCTTGCTGTGTTAAGGCTTGTTGTACCGAGCTTGATCAATTAGGGCTGCAGTGCCATTTTTCTTTATGATCCGGGTCTTTGCTAAGGATGTAGTATTCATAATCTATGATTCTGTGTACTAGATGTTAGCTTACAGTAGTATAGTAGCCAAATTCTAGTGTGTGGTTCCTTAATAGCAGCTTTTAATTGTTATTACTGTGTGTGTACAACCTTTAAGTGCCATTATTTGAACACAGTAGCTTCTATTTGATTCCATGTGCCCGAGTATAGCCTTCAATGCTATTAGTGGAACATAGGTAGCTTTTATTTGCTCTATTTTACAGCATGTTTAGAAAGTCCAAGTTAGCTATCTTTTGCTCTATTTCACAGCATGTTCAGAAAGTCCAAGTTAGTTTTATTTTGCTCTATTTTACAGCATGTGTAGAAAGTCCAAATTAGCTCTCTTTTGCTTTATTTTATAGCATGACTAGCAAGTTTGAATTAGCTTTCTTTTGCTCTATTTTATAGCATGATTAGTAAGCTCAAAGTTGCTTTCTTTTGCTTTATTTTATAGCATGATTAGTAAGTTCAGATTTGCTTTCCTTTGCTTTGTTTTATGACATGCTTAGAGAGTTCAGATCTGCTTCCCTTATGTTATTTTTATATAGCATGCTTAGTTAGTTGTAATCCTATACCTGTTAGATACCTCTACAGGACTCTAATAAGCTCTAATAAAAGAGTATGAGAAGTATGAGTAAAGAAAAAGACTAAAGTCTAGTTAAAAAGAGATAACAAGTAAATTAAAGTAAGAGGCTAGTACCCGACTTCCGAGGTTGTCGTTAAACAAATCCAGGTGACCAATTCCGAGGTCTTGGCCCTGGTAAGACCGAGGTCTTTATCCTCATAGGGCTGGAGGCTCGCTACCCCAGTCACTATTAGAGAGCGCGCAAAACAAAGATGGTACTAGCCTGGGCCCAAAGAAAAAGAAAGAAGAAAGAAGAACAAGAAGAAGAAAGTGAAAGAGAAATTAAAAGATTAATTTCTAGCATAAGAAAAGAAAAAGAAAAGAAGAAGAAAGTAAAAGAGAAATTAAAAGATTAATTTCTGGTATAAAGATATAAGAAAATGAAACAAGTTTTATGCTTAGAATCAATAAAAGTTTAGTTCTTTAATTCTAAGCTTACAGTAGTTGTTTCATTACTTTCCTGTCAGTTAGTGAGCATGTTTAGTATTCAGTTTTATTTCTGTATACCATGAGTACATGCAGCTTTGCTTTTAGCATTTCAGTTTTAGTATTGTTGCATTCTTTTTATGCACTCCGATGTTTTTGTGAGATAGATTAGTACTTACTAAGCGTTTTCGCTTATAGATCTTTTGTTTTTTTTTTCCTCCTACCGCAGATAAAGGAAAAGCTAAGATATGAAAGGAAGGCGACAGGATGGTGGTGGTGATGAAGGTGTGTGATGTCTGGACTGTGGAGAGATCCAGAAGTAGCTGGCAAAATTGTCTAGACTTTCTTTTAGTCCTCTGTTAATGTTGTATTACATTTGGGATTATAGTTGAGTTTATTTCCGCATGTCTAGCTAGTCTCTTTTATTATTTGTGGAGTGCTGTAGTCATTGCTATTGCTAGAGTAGTTTCTTTGTTTTTATTGTGATTTTTATAACTGTGTGGTTGTGGAAAATATGTTCCAGCCGTCTGTGGCTGCGTATACTATGTTTGTATTATAGATTTGGTCACCGGTACAGGGGAAACTCTGCCGAAATTTTTCGGTAGGGTTTCCATGTGATATTTAATCATACCGGTTAAGTAGAGTTAGTAGTTAAGTAATGATCATCTTTAGAGAGTAGTAGTAGTATGAAGGGTGATCGTTACAGTTGGTATCAGAGCAGTTTCCATTCTCCAGCATCACACACACATCAGCATCATCCTTGCCGTCTCCAAGTAAGAAAGTATTTAAATCCTTTCTTTATTCTGCTTTCCTTATTATTAACTGTAGTATAGAGTACTTGTTTTTTTTTTTAGTACTAAAGTAAGATAAAAGATTTAGTTTCCCTTTTCTTTATTCATATTTATGTATGTTTAGAAAGGATAGAGAAATGTTTAGAAGTACCTACTCATAGGTGTTGAAAGTCAAGAATTATGTATAAGTAAGATATACCTAGAAAGTATAGTGATAATTTTAAGTTTTCTTTTCCTCTGCCTGACTTGATGTCAAGAAGAGGACGTCCTCGTACCGCTGGTACTGAGAACCAAGATCAGGAGAACGAAGAGCTTAGATCAACTGAGCCTAATCTCTCTGAAGTTGTTGCTCAACTTCAGAGACAAGTAGAAGAGCAGTAACAAGTGATTGCCAATCTGATGGTCAATCAGAAGTCAGCTCCTCCCACCCCCCAACCATTAATGTGGAAACTCTAGTGGTCACTGAAGTTCTATCAGTTGCCCTGGAAGTCGCCACAACACCTAGAAGACAAGAAGCATACCCCATCTAGTGGCTGAAGCTGAAACCAGAAAGATTCTCAGGCACGACTGAGCCCTGGGATGCCCAGGCTTGGTTCAAGACATTTGAGAGCACAATGAAGCTTCTTGACTGACCAGAAGTCGAGAAGGTTAAGTGTGCCTCTTTCTGCCTATCCGAAGATGCTCGTATGTAGTGGGAGCGAGTTAAGAGTAAGAGAGCAGTCAACCAGATGAGCTGGGTTGACTTCGAGATAGAGTTTTACGAAGAATTCTTCCGTCAACGGATCACCAATAAACATTATGAGGAGTTTATAGAATTTAGACCAGGTGACCTACCGGTAGAAGAGGCGATCAAAAGATTTAACAGGCTAGCTCACCTTTGCCTATAGTTAGTAAGTACAGTGAAAGAACGAGTCAGACTGATGCTCCTAATGCTGAGACCAGAAATAGCACCTAATGTGAGTAGTGAAACTCACCGACCATAGATTGGTGAAGAGCTGGTCAGCAGGGTATTAGAGAGAGCACTATCTGAACAACATCAAAGCACAACGAGCGCAACACAAGCCAGTCAAGATAGAAGACAAGACAGTGGGGAAACAGAGACCCCAGTCAAGTAATCAGAACTGGAAGGACAAAGATAACAAGAAAGACCCAAGCAGGAAGATGTTCGGGTAGTCTGTGAGTATCCAAAGGTATTTTCAGAAGGGCTACCTGGACTACCTCCCAACAAAGAAGTGGAGTTTGAGATTGAATTGGTCTCTGGTACCGGTCCAATTTCAAAAGCTTCGTATCGCATGTCTCCAGCAGAGCTGAAAGAGTTACAAGCACAACTACAGGAGTTACTTGACAAAGGCTTCATTCGCCCTAGTCACTCACCTTGGGGAGCTCCTGTGTTGTTTGTCAAGAAGAAAGATGGATCTATGCGAATGTGCATAGATTACAGAGCTATGAATCAAGTGACCATCAAGAACAAGTACCCCCTTCCCAGGATCGATGACTTATTTGATCAGCCGAGAGGGGCAACAGTGTTCTCAAAGATAGACCTGCGCTCTGGGTACCACTACGAATTCGTAGTCATGCCTTTTGGTGTGACTAATGCACCTGCAGTTTTCATGGACCTGATGAACAGAGTGTTCAGAGAATACCATGACAAATTTGTCATTGTGTTCATCGACGACATTCTAGTCTATTCTAGAATCCCAGAGGAGCATGACACGCACTTGAGAATAGTTCTGCAGACCCTTTAACAAAAGCAGCTTTATGCTAAATTCTCAAAGTGCGAATTCTGGTTGGAGCAGGTGGCGTTTCTAGGTCACATCGTTTCTAGAGAAGGCATTCAAGTGGATCCAGTCAAAGTAGAAGCGGTCAGCAATTGGAAGAGACCCAAGAATGCCAGGGAGATCAGAAGCTTCCTTGGTTTAGTTGGGTACTACAGGAAATTCGTGGAAGACTTTTCCAGAATAGCCTCTCCACTTACAACCCTCACCAGAAAGAACAAGAAGTTTGAATGGTCAGATAAATGTGAGCAGAGTTTCCAAGAGTTGAAGAAGAGACTGACCAGTGCTCCCATTTTGACAGTTCCAGAGAGTGACAAGAGTTTCGACATCTACAGTGATGTTTCCAAGATGAGCTTAGGAGCTGTACTCATGCAAGAAGGAAAAGTCATAGCTTATGCCTCCAGACAACTCAAAGATTATGAGAAGAACTACCCTACTCATGATCTTGAGCTGGCAGCTGTGGTTTTTGCACTTAAACTCTGTCGACATTATTTGTATGGAGTTCAGTGTAGAATCTTCACAGAGCATCAGAGTCTTAAGTACTTCTTCACTCAAAAAGACTTAAACATGAGACAGCGCAGGTGACTGGAGTTGGTCAAAGATTACGACTGTGAAATTCTCTACCACCCAGGCGAAGCTAATAAAGTGGCAGATGCACTAAGCAGAAAGTCCAGTGCATCCCTGATGTCTCTGTCATCATTAGCCCTGCCACTGCAGAAGGAGTTGTTAGATTCCGGATTTGAAATTATCGAAGGACAGCTCTCTGCATTGACCTTAGAGTCTACATTGCTTGTGGAGATACAGAGAAAGCAAAGTGAAGATCCGGACATCCGGAAGATCAAGCGGGGATACAAAAAGAAGACAACTCGGAGTTTAGAGTAACAGATAGCGGAATTCTTTATCGGGGAGTCGATTTGCGTGCCCAATGATGAGGAACTGAGAAAGAAGATTTTAGAGGAAGCTCACAAGACACCATATTCCATGCATCCTGGTTCTTCCAAGATGTACCAAGATGTGAAACAGAGGTTTTGGTGGTCGGACTCAAAAGAGATGTAGCTAAGTATGTCAGTACGCTTGACATGCCAGAGAGTCAAAGCAGAACACCAGAGACCAGAGGAGTTCTTTAGCCTCTTCCAATACCGGAATGGAAATGGGAAGATATATCCATGGACTTCATAACAGGTCTTCCAAGAACTACAAAGGGATATGACGCAATATGGGTAATAGTAGACCGATTGACCAAGTCTGCTCATTTCCTAGCCATCAAGGTGTCCCACTCTATAGAGCAGTTGGCCCACTATATGTTAAAGAGGTAGTCGACTTCATGGAGTCCCTAAATCTATTGTTTCTTATAGAGATGGGCGCTTCACCTCACACTTTTGGGAGTGCGTTCAGAATGCACTAGGCACCAAACTCAAGTTCAGCACAGCTTTCCATCCTCAGACTGATGGACAGACAGAGCGAGTAAATCAGATTTTAGAAGTGTTGGATTTCGAGGGAAGTTGGTGCAAGTATCTATGCTTAGCTGAGTTTGTCTGCAACGATAGCTATCAAGCCACCATCAAGATGACACCTTATGAGGCGTTGTATGGTAGGAAGTGCAGATCACCCATTTGCTGGCAAGAAGTAGGTGAAAGAAGAGAGATGGAAGTGGAACTGGGCATACAGACAGAGCTGATAGATGAGACTACTCAGGCTATCTAGAAGATCAAACAGAGAATTGAGATTGCCAGAGTAGACAGAAGAGTTATGCTGACACACGCCGTAAGCCACTTGAATTCCAAGTAGGGGATTCAGTCTTTCTCAAGGTCGCTCCTATGAAGGGAGTGATGAGATTTGGCAAGAAGGGCAAATTAAGTCCTCGTTATGTAGGACCTTACCTGATCACAGAAAGGATTGGGAAAGTAGCTTACAAGCTGGACTTACCACAAGACATGTCAGCAATACATAATGTATTTCATGTCTCCATGCTAAAGAAGTGTCTCCACGACCCGAGCCAAGTGGTTCAGCCTCAGTCAGTGCAGATCCAAGAGGATCTTAGTTATGAGAGCAGACCTACACAGATAGTGGACAGAGCAGTCAAGAGATTGAGAAACAAAGAAGTACCACTAGTGAAGGTCGTCTGGCAGAACCAGAAGCATGAGGAAGTCACTTGGGAGCGGGAGGACAGCATGAAACAGAAGTATCCAGAGCTATTCTAAGTTCAAGGACGAACTTTTTATAAGGTATGGGGGATTGTAACGACCCAATTTTCCCTATTCTGAGTTTCAAATGTCCATAAAGATATTTGAAAACGCTTTTAAAATATTCCAGAGATTTTTAGGAATTTTTAGAGTATTTTTATGTAATATTTGGAGGTCGTTTAGTATGGTTACAAAAAGAAAGAAGTTTGACAAAAAAAAATTGTTGAAGGTGAGACTCGAACCCGACTGTAACCAAACCAAGCCAGCCAACTGGTCTGCGGTGGTTTTGTGATTAAGAAGGGAAGCGAATATAGTTGAGTTATAATGAGAACCCAAAGTTAGACCTAGTTATAAAAGGTTAAGTTAGGAGGGATTAGGTTATTTTTCTTTTTCTCCCGAATCTCCTCTCCTCCCACGCGCGGCGATTTGCTCCTGCTCGGGCGACGGCGAAGAAAAGGCTGGGGTTCAATTTCCGGCGCCGACGAAGCTTCCTTCCGGCTGGTTTTCATCCGCGGGTGGTTGTCTCGACAGAGGAGAACTTGGGAGCACAAAGGGATCACCGGGAAAAGTAGCTACCCGAACCCTAGAAGCTTCCTTTCCTTCTTTCCGGTTGTAAGTCCTAAAAGCAAGGTAAGTACTACTCACCTGTGGTAGGAGTTGCTCAAAATTAGGGTTTCGTTTTCTTGTTTTCGGATTAAGTTCTCCTTGATTTGAATCTGCCGTGAGTTTCCTATTGGATGATTTCTGCGGTGAGTCTTGGATAAGTAGTTCTTCTTGTTTCCGAAGCTTGCATGAGTTTCCTTGCTTTCTCTGCTTTCGGATTAAATGTACAGCCGGTTGGTTGTGTTTGCTGCTGTGAATCAAAGAAGAAAGAAGGGGTTTCGGTTGGAATAGGTTTCCATGGGTTTGGCAAGTAGTTAGGCTTCTTAATTCTGATAATAAGTAAGCTTGATTTATTAGGTTTCAATTCAGCGAGCTTTGTTCCTTAGTTTTGGATTTTTGTTTTCCCTTGCTGTGTTAAGGCTTGTTGTACCGAGCTTGATCAATTAGGGCTGCAGTGCCATTTTTCTTTATGATCCGGGTCTTTGCTAAGGATGTAGTATTTCATAATCTATGATTCTGTGTACTAGATGTTAGCTTACAGTAGTATAGTAGCCAAATTCTAGTGTGTGGTTCCTTAATAGCAGCTTTTAATTGTTATTACTGTGTGTGTACAACCTTTAAGTGCCATTATTTGAACACAGTAGCTTCTATTTGATTCCATGTGCCCGAGTATAGCCTTCAATGCTATTAGTGGAACATAGGTAGCTTTTATTTGCTCTATTTTACAGCATGTTTAGAAAGTCCAAGTTAGCTATCTTTTGCTCTATTTCACAGCATGTTCAGAAAGTCCAAGTTAGTTTTATTTTGCTCTATTTTACAGCATGTGTAGAAAGTCCAAATTAGCTCTCTTTTGCTTTATTTTATAGCATGACTAGCAAGTTTGAATTAGCTTTCTTTTGCTCTATTTTATAGCATGATTAGTAAGCTCAAAGTTGCTTTCTTTTGCTTTATTTTATAGCATGATTAGTAAGTTCAGATTTGCTTTCCTTTGCTTTGTTTTATGACATGCTTAGAGAGTTCAGATCTGCTTCCCTTATGTTATTTTTATATAGCATGCTTAGTTAGTTGTAATCCTATACCTGTTAGATACCTCTACAGGACTCTAATAAGCTCTAATAAAAGAGTATGAGAAGTATGAGTAAAGAAAAAGACTAAAGTCTAGTTAAAAAGAGATAACAAGTAAATTAAAGTAAGAGGCTAGTACCCGACTTCCGAGGTTGTCGTTAAACAGATCCAGGTGACCAATTCCGAGGTCTTGGCCCTGGTAAGACCGAGGTCTTTATCCTCATAGGGCTGGAGGCTCGCTACCCCAGTCACTATTAGAGAGCGCGCAAAACAAAGATGGTACTAAGCCTGGGCCCAAAGAAGAAAAGAAAAGAAGAACAAGAAGAAGGAAGTGAAAGAGAAATAAAAAGATTAATTTCTGGTATAAGAAAAGTAAGAAGAAAAAGAAGAAGAAAGTAAAAGAGAAATTAAAAGATTAAGTTCTAGTATAAGGATATAAGAAGATGAAACAAGTTTTATGCTTAGAATCAATAAAAGTTTAGTTCTTTAATTCTAAGCTTACAGTAGTTGTTGCATTACTTTCCTGTCAGTTAGTGAGCATGTTTAGTATTCAGTTTTATTTCTGTATACCATGAGTACATGCAGCTTTGCTTTTAGCATTTCAGTTTTAGTATTGTTGCATTCTTTTTATGCACTTCGATGTTTTTGTGAGATAGATTAGTACTTACTAAGCGTTTTCGCTTATAGATCTTTTGTTTTTTTTTCCTCCTACCGCAGATAAAGGAAAAGCTAAGATATGAAAGGAAGGCGACAGGATGGTGGTGGTGATGAAGGTGTGTGATGTCTAGACTGTGGAGAGATCCAGAAGTAGCTGGCAAAATTGTCTAGACTTTCTTTTAGTCCTCTGTTAATGTTGTATTACATTTGGGATTGTAGTTGAGTTTATTTCGGCATATCTAGCTAGTTTCTTTTATTATTTGTGGAGTGTTGTAGTCATTGCTATTGCTAGAGTAGTTTCTTTGTTTTTATTGTGATTTTTATTACTGTGTGGTTGTGGAAAATATGTTCTAGCCGTCTGTGGCTGCGTATACTATGTTTGTATTATAGATTTGGTCATCGATACAGGGGAAACTCTGCCGAAATTTTTCGGTAGGGTTTCCATGTGATATTTAATCATACCGGTTAAGTAGAGTTAGTAGTTAAGTAATGATCATCTTTAGAGAGTAGTAGTAGTATGAAGGGTGATCGTTACAGTTGGTATCAGAGCAGTTTCCATTCTCCAGCATCACACACACATCAGCATCATCCTTGCCGTCTCCAAGTAAGAAAGTATTTAAATCCTTTCTTTATTCTGCTTTCCTTATTATTAACTGTAGTATAGAGTACTTGTTTTTTTTTTTAGTACTAAAGTAAGATAAAAGATTTAGTTTCCCTTTTCTTTATTCATATTTATGTATGTTTAGAAAGGATAGAGAAATGTTTAGAAGTACCTACTCATAGGTGTTGAAAGTCAAGAATTATGTATAAGTAAGATATACCTAGAAAGTATAGTGATAATTTTAAGTTTTCTTTTCCTCTGCCTGACTTGATGTCAAGAAGAGGACGTCCTCGTACCGCTGGTACTGAGAACCAAGATCAGGAGAACGAAGAGCTTAGATCAACTGAGCCTAATCTCTCTGAAGTTGTTGCTCAACTTCAGAGACAAGTAGAAGAGCAGTAACAAGTGATTGCCAATCTGATGGTCAATCAGAAGTCAGCTCCTCCCACCCCCCAACCATTAATGTGGAAACTCTAGTGGTCACTGAAGTTCTATCAGTTGCCCTGGAAGTCGCCACAACACCTAGAAGACAAGAAGCATACCCCATCTAGTGGCTGAAGCTGAAACCAGAAAGATTCTCAGGCACGACTGAGCCCTGGGATGCCCAGGCTTGGTTCAAGACATTTGAGAGCACAATGAAGCTTCTTGACTGACCAGAAGTCGAGAAGGTTAAGTGTGCCTCTTTCTGCCTATCTGGAGGTGCTCGTATGTAGTGGGAGCGAGTTAAGAGTAAGAGAGCAGTCAACCAGATGAGCTGGGTTGACTTCGAGATAGAGTTTTACGAAGAATTCTTCCGTCAACGGATCACCAATAAACATTATGAGGAGTTTATAGAATTTAGACCAGGTGACCTACCGGTAGAAGAGGCGATCAAAAGATTTAACAGGCTAGCTCACCTTTGCCTATAGTTAGTAAGTACAGTGAAAGAACGAGTCAGACTGATGCTCCTAATGCTGAGACCAGAAATAGCACCTAATGTGAGTAGTGAAACTCACCGACCATAGATTGGTGAAGAGCTGGTCAGCAGGGTATTAGAGAGAGCACTATCTGAACAACATCAAAGCACAACGAGCGCAACACAAGCCAGTCAAGATAGAAGACAAGACAGTGGGGAAACAGAGACCCCAGTCAAGTAATCAGAACTGGAAGGACAAAGATAACAAGAAAGACCCAAGCAGGAAGATGTTCGGGTAGTCTGTGAGTATCCAAAGGTATTTTCAGAAGGGCTACCTGGACTACCTCCCAACAAAGAAGTGGAGTTTGAGATTGAATTGGTCTCTGGTACCGGTCCAATTTCAAAAGCTTCGTATCGCATGTCTCCAGCAGAGCTGAAAGAGTTACAAGCACAACTACAGGAGTTACTTGACAAAGGCTTCATTCGCCCTAGTCACTCACCTTGGGGAGCTCCTGTGTTGTTTGTCAAGAAGAAAGATGGATCTATGCGAATGTGCATAGATTACAGAGCTATGAATCAAGTGACCATCAAGAACAAGTACCCCCTTCCCAGGATCGATGACTTATTTGATCAGCCGAGAGGGGCAACAGTGTTCTCAAAGATAGACCTGCGCTCTGGGTACCACTACGAATTCGTAGTCATGCCTTTTGGTGTGACTAATGCACCTGCAGTTTTCATGGACCTGATGAACAGAGTGTTCAGAGAATACCATGACAAATTTGTCATTGTGTTCATCGACGACATTCTAGTCTATTCTAGAATCCCAGAGGAGCATGACACGCACTTGAGAATAGTTCTGCAGACCCTTTAACAAAAGCAGCTTTATGCTAAATTCTCAAAGTGCGAATTCTGGTTGGAGCAGGTGGCGTTTCTAGGTCACATCGTTTCTAGAGAAGGCATTCAAGTGGATCCATCCAAAGTAGAAGCGGTCAAGAATTGGAAGAGACCCAAGAATGCCAGGGAGATCAGAAGCTTCCTTGGTTTAGTTGGGTACTACAGGAAATTCGTGGAAGACTTTTCCAGAATAGCCTCTCCACTTACAACCCTCACCAGAAAGAACAAGAAGTTTGAATGGTCAGATAAATGTGAGCAGAGTTTCCAAGAGTTGAAGAAGAGACTGACCAGTGCTCCCATTTTGACAGTTCCAGAGAGTGACAAGAGTTTCGACATCTACAGTGATGTTTCCAAGATGAGCTTAGGAGCTGTACTCATGCAAGAAGGAAAAGTCATAGCTTATGCCTCCAGACAACTCAAAGATTATGAGAAGAACTACCCTACTCATGATCTTGAGCTGGCAGCTGTGGTTTTTGCACTTAAACTCTGTCGACATTATTTGTATGGAGTTCAGTGTAGAATCTTCACAGAGCATCAGAGTCTTAAGTACTTCTTCACTCAAAAAGACTTAAACATGAGACAGCGCAGGTGACTGGAGTTGGTCAAAGATTACGACTGTGAAATTCTCTACCACCCAGGCGAAGCTAATAAAGTGGCAGATGCACTAAGCAGAAAGTCCAGTGCATCCCTGATGTCTCTGTCATCATTAGCCCTGCCACTGCAGAAGGAGTTGTTAGATTCCGGATTTGAAATTATCGAAGGACAGCTCTCTGCATTGACCTTAGAGTCTACATTGCTTGTGGAGATACAGAGAAAGCAAAGTGAAGATCCGGACATCCAGAAGATCAAGCAGGGGATACAAAAAGAAGACAACTCAGAGTTTAGAGTAACAGATAGCGGAATTCTTTATCAGGGGAGTCGCATTTGCGTGCCCAATGATGAGGAACTGAGAAAGAAGATTTTAGAGGAAGCTCACAGTACACCATATTCCATGCATCCTGGTTCTTCCAAGATGTACCAAGATGTGAAACAGAGGTTTTGGTGGTCAGGACTCAAAAGAGATGTAGCTAAGTATGTCAGTAGCTGCTTGACATGCCAGAGAGTCAAAGCAGAACACCAGAGACCAGGAGGAGTTCTTTAGCCTCTTCCAATACCAGAATGGAAATGGGAAGATATATCCATGGACTTCATAACAGGTCTTCCAAGAACTACAAAGGGATATGACGCAATATGGGTAATAGTAGACCGATTGACCGAGTCTGCTCATTTCCTAGCCATCAAGGTGTCCCACTCTATAGAGCAGTTGGCCCAGCTATATGTTAAAGAGGTAGTCAGACTTCATGGAGTCCCTAAATCTATTGTTTCTTATAGAGATGGGCGCTTCACCTCACACTTTTGGGAGTGCGTTCAGAATGCACTAGGCACCAAACTCAAGTTCAGCACAGCTTTCCATCCTCAGACTGAGGGACAGACAGAGCGAGTAAATCAGATTTTAGAAGTGCTGGATTTCGAGGGAAGTTGGTGCAAGTATCTATGCTTAGCTGAGTTTGTCTGCAACGATAGCTATCAAGCCACCATCAAGATGACACCTTATGAGGCGTTGTATGGTAGGAAGTGTAGATCACCCATTTGTTGGCAAGAAGCAGGTGAAAGAAGAGAGATGGAAGTGGAACTGGGCATACAGACAGAGCTGATAGATGAGACTACTCAGGCTATCTAGAAGATCAAACAGAGAATTGAGATTGCCAGAGTAGACAGAAGAGTTATGCTGACACACGCCGTAAGCCACTTGAATTCCAAGTAGGGGATTCAGTCTTTCTCAAGGTCGCTCCTATGAAGGGAGTGATGAGATTTGGCAAGAAGGGCAAATTAAGTCCTCGTTATGTAGGACCTTACCTGATCACAGAAAGGATTGGGAAAGTAGCTTACAAGCTGGACTTACCACAAGACATGTCAGCAATACATAATGTATTTCATGTCTCCATGCTAAAGAAGTGTCTCCACGACCCGAGCCAAGTGGTTCAGCCTCAGTCAGTGCAGATCCAAGAGGATCTTAGTTATGAGAGCAGACCTACACAGATAGTGGACAGAGCAGTCAAGAGATTGAGAAACAAAGAAGTACCACTAGTGAAGGTCGTCTGGCAGAACCAGAAGCATGAGGAAGTCACTTGGGAGCGGGAGGACAGCATGAAACAGAAGTATCCAGAGCTATTCTAAGTTCGAGGACGAACTTTTTATAAGGTATGGGGGATTGTAACGACCCAATTTTCCCTATTCTGAGTTTCAAATGTCCATAAAGATATTTGAAAACGCTTTTAAAATATTCCAGAGATTTTTAGGAATTTTTAGAGTATTTTTATGTAATATTTGGAGGTCGTTTAGTATGGTTACAAAAAGAAAGAAGTTTGACAAAAAAAAATTGTTGAAGGTGAGACTCGAACCCGACTGTAACCAAACCAAGCCAGCCAACTGGTCTGCGGTGGTTTTGTGATTAAGAAGGGAAGCGAATATAGTTGAGTTATAATGAGAACCCAAAGTTAGACCTAGTTATAAAAGGTTAAGTTAGGAGGGATTAGGTTATTTTTCTTTTTCTCCCGAATCTCCTCTCCTCCCACGCGCGGCGATTTGCTCCTGCTCGGGCGACGGCGAAGAAAAGGCTGGGGTTCAATTTCCGGCGCCGACGAAGCTTCCTTCCGGCTGGTTTTCATCCGCGGGTGGTTGTCTCGACAGAGGAGAACTTGGGAGCACAAAGGGATCACCGGGAAAAGTAGCTACCCGAACCCTAGAAGCTTCCTTTCCTTCTTTCCGGTTGTAAGTCCTAAAAGCAAGAGTAAGTACTACTCACCTGTGGTAGGAGTTGCTCCGAAATTAGGGTTTCGTTTTCTTGTTTTCGGATTGAAGTTCTCCTTGATTTGAATCTGCCGTGAGTTTCCCTATTGGATGATTTCTGCGGTGAGTCTTGGATAAGTAGTTCTTCTTGTTTCCGAAGCTTGCATGAGTTTCCTTGCTTTCTCTGCTTTCGGATTAAATGTACAGCCGGTTGGTTGTGTTTGCTGCTGTGAATCAAAGAAGAAAGAAGGGGTTTCGGTTGGAATAGGTTTCCATGGGTTTGGCAAGTAGTTAGGCTTCTTAATTCTGATAATAAGTAAGCTTGATTTATTAGGTTTCAATTCAGCGAGCTTTGTTCCTTAGTTTTGGATTTTTGTTTTTCCTTGCTGTGTTAAGGCTTGTTGTACCGAGCTTGATCAATTAGGGCTGCAGTGCCATTTTTCTTTATGATCCGGGTCTTTGCTAAGGATGTAGTATTCATAATCTATGATTCTGTGTACTAGATGTTAGCTTACAGTAGTATAGTAGCCAAATTCTAGTGTGTGGTTCCTTAATAGCAGCTTTTAATTGTTATTACTGTGTGTGTACAACCTTTAAGTGTCATTATTTGAACACAGTAGCTTCTATTTGATTCCATGTGCCCGAGTATAGCCTTCAATGCTATTAGTGGAACATAGGTAGCTTTTATTTGCTCTATTTTACAGCATGTTTAGAAAGTCCAAGTTAGCTATCTTTTGCTCTATTTCACAGCATGTTCAGAAAGTCCAAGTTAGTTTTATTTTGCTCTATTTTACAGCATGTGTAGAAAGTCCAAATTAGCTCTCTTTTGCTTTATTTTATAGCATGACTAGCAAGTTTGAATTAGCTTTCTTTTGCTCTATTTTATAGCATGATTAGTAAGTTCAAAGTTGCTTTCTTTTGCTTTATTTTATAGCATGATTAGTAAGTTCAGATTTGCTTTCCTTTGCTTTGTTTTATGACATGCTTAGAGAGTTCAGATCTGCTTCCCTTATGTTATTTTTATATAGCATGCTTAGTTAGTTGTAATCCTATACCTGTTAGATACCTCTACAGGACTCTAATAAGCTCTAATAAAAGAGTATGAGAAGTATGAGTAAAGAAAAAGACTAAAGTCTAGTTAAAAAGAGATAACAAGTAAATTAAAGTAAGAGGCTAGTACCCGACTTCCGAGGTTGTCGTTAAACAAATCCAGGTGACCAATTCCGAGGTCTTGGCCCTGGTAAGACCGAGGTCTTTATCCTCATAGGGCTGGAGGCTCGCTACCCCAGTCACTATTAGAGAGCGCGCAAAACAAAGATGGTACTAGCCTGGGCCCAAAGAAAAAGAAAGAAGAAAGAAGAACAAGAAGAAGAAAGTGAAAGAGAAATTAAAAGATTAATTTCTAGCATAAGAAAAGAAAAGAAGAAGAAAGTAAAAGAGAAATTAAAAGATTAATTTCTGGTATAAAGATATAAGAAAATGAAACAAGTTTTATGCTTAGAATCAATAAAAGTTTAGTTCTTTAATTCTAAGCTTACAGTAGTTGTTTCATTACTTTCCTGTCAGTTAGTGAGCATGTTTAGTATTCAGTTTTATTTCTGTATACCATGAGTACATGCAGCTTTGCTTTTAGCATTTCAGTTTTAGTATTGTTGCATTCTTTTTATGCACTCCGATGTTTTTGTGAGATAGATTAGTACTTACTAAGCGTTTTTGCTTATAGATCTTTTGTTTTTTTTTTCCTCCTACGGCAGATAAAGGAAAAGCTAAGATATGAAAGGAAGGCGACATGATGGTGGTGGTGATGAAGGTGTGTGATGTCTGGACTGTGGAGAGATCCAGAAGTAGCTGGCAAAATTGTCTAGACTTTCTTTTAGTCCTCTGTTAATGTTGTATTACATTTGGGATTATAGTTGAGTTTATTTCCGCATGTCTAGCTAGTCTCTTTTATTATTTGTGGAGTGATGTAGTCATTGCTATTGCTAGAGTAGTTTCTTTGTTTTTATTGTGATTTTTATTACTGTGTGGTTGTGGAAAATATGTTCCAGCCGTCTGTGGCTGCGTATACTATGTTTGTATTATAGATTTGGTCACCGGTACAGGGGAGACTCTGCCGAAATTTTTTGGTAGGGTTTCCATGTGATATTTAATCATACCGGTTAAGTAGAGTTAGTAGTTAAGTAATGATCATCTTTAGAGAGTAGTAGTAGTAAGAAGGGTGATCGTTACAAACCCGACCACCTAGGGCAAAAAAAAAGCGTTACAATTAAAACACGAATTAACTTGGAAAAAATAATATTTTTTAATAGTTTTTAAAAATTCGGTGGAAAACAAATTAACACAAGCATATATAGTTACGAATATATAATATAATGTATTATATATGTTTTGTGTTACAAATATATAATGTGTTACAAATTAACACAAGCATAATTAATTTATTTTACAAATATACATGTTTGCAAAACATATATATGTTTGTGTTATATATAATCGAACTATAGATAACGTACAAGCATATTGTTTTATATATGTTTTTAATATAATATAATATAATATTAATAAAAATTTTATTTGTTGAAAAATTTGATGAAAAACTTGGCGCCTAAAAATAATACTCAATTACGAGGGGATTTATTTTGTATTCACATAATGACGGGATTTGTTATCTATAGTTACGAAATTAAAAATTCGTCACTAATAATTTAACTTTTTAACCATGCTTATTTTTACCCTCATAAAAACTTCAACAATTATGGTTTTAATGACCATTTTCCATACCCTCATTAAGTTTTCGTCATTAAAAATCAATTTTCTTGTAGTGATGGCCAACCCTATGATGTCACTTGCATGGCCTTCATGACTGGTTGTTAACGCAACCTGCATGGTCGATTGCTCACGCAACCTGCATGGCCGACCGCTCACATAGGGTGGCACGACCTGCACAGTCGGCTGCTCGCGTAAGGTGGCACAGTCGACTGCTTTGAGTAGGGTGACATGGTCGGCCGCTCCCGATCGCTCGCGTAGGGCAGCACGACCGACTGCTCGCTTAGGGTGGCATGGTAGGCCGCTCACGACTGCTCGTGTAGGGCACACGACAGTGGCATGGTAGGCCGCTCATGACTGCTCGTGTAGGGCACATGACAGGGCGCTTGCATAGGGTGGCATGACCAGCCACTTATGTAGGGTGGCACGACCTACATGGACGCTCGCACAAAGGGACAATCGGTTGCTCATGCAACCCGCATGGCCAATTGCTCATGTGGCCTACACAGTCGTTTACATAGGGTGACACAGTCTGCTGCTTGCGTAGGGTAACCTTATGGGTGCCAAAAATAAATCTGATCTGAGTCGATCCGAAAAAAATTAGTTTGGGTTGGGATTTTTTAGGTCCGAGTTTTTTTTTATTAGTTTAAATTTAGATCGGGTAGATTTGAGTTGACCGTGAATTTAGGATGTAAGAGTTTTTTCAAGATTAAATTAAATTAAATTTTATTTACAAAATTTTAGTGAATAAATAGCATGTTTTTAACATGGGCATCTACAACCCACTCCTATTATAACACCTGTCATCTCATCAAAAAAAACATGGGGTCCAATGCCACATACTCATTATAATAACATATCTTTTTCACCCATATTTCTTTTAATATTAATACTCATTATTTATGAGTCCTCCACTCAATCATCTTAAAATTATATCATATTAAATAAATATATTTTAAATATGTGTATATATTGATGAGTATTTATAGATGAGATTTTGAACTAGCCGTTATAAATTTTTGATTTTTTAAAATTTAATTTGAATTAAATAAAAATAAATTATAAATAAATAAAATAATAAAAAGTATATATAAAAATCAAATGATTACTGTTTAAAAAAAATAAAAAAAAAAGATGGGAGAGGGGTGATGGACGTTCATCCGAGAGTATCTATATTAGTGGGCCTCATAAGAAGTATGGGTCTACATGTCATATACAATTTCATTTGTTAATTTTAAAATTTTTAATTTTAAAATTTAAAATTTTAAAATAAACTCACCTTGTGTGTACAGCACCAGCACAGGTGCTGAGATATTTTTTTAATAAATAATATTTTATTTTTTATTATTTTTTTTTATAAAGAAAGGCGTTTAACGTGTTCTATTGCTTAAACTCGTTCAATGCCACAGTGGCTTAACACCCACCAGTAATGATTTTAACATCTTAAAGTAGTTATAATATCCCTTAAAATTAACCATTGTGGAAGTCCTTGTCCCTTTTTTTATTGTTCTTTCCTTTGTCTTCGTTTGAAGATATTTTTTTTCCATAGAAATTCCTTTCCTTTCTCCCTCCTCAACTCAAAGTAAACAGGGCATAACAGCTTGGCCGTTGCATTGAAGATCATGGACAATTGTCATATAAACATTTAATTGTTTGTCCGTATTGACGCTCCCAAATCCAAAGTATGAACAAAAGAAAGACTGTGCTGGTGGCGACGCATTGAACGAGGTTGGGTGTGGCAGCAGCACCAGACGACAAGGGGCGGAGGGCTACGCGGCGTTCCCCCCCGCTTCCACCTCGCCACGCCGTGCCGCGGCGAGACGATCGAGAGCTTTCCATCACCAAAACTTCCAGCGTACACTTGGAATGAGAACAATAATAAACAATAATGAACCGTTTCGAACCTGACTCGGTCTCGGTTTAACCCCATTCTTACCCGATCTCATCCATCAGCAGCGTTTCGCATCAGAGGAGGAGGAAAGCGATGGCGGACAAGGCGAGCCGAGCTCTGGTAGTCTACGGCGACGGCCTCGCCGATCTCGTCTCCCCTCTGCACTCCCATCTCCACTCCTTCGTCTCCCGCGCCTCCTGCGGCTTCCTCTCCCTCAGAGATCCCCCGGACGCACAGGGTAATGCCGTCTCTCTTCTTTTATTTTCCGCCTCCTGCGGCAGTTACCGATCCTCGATGCTTCGCGTCTTTCCAGACGATAACGGATCTGTGCGATTCAAGATGATCGTGCTTGTGGTTTTGAGCGGGCAGATAATTTCCAATGTTGGTATTTGGACACGAGGATAAGCTGATCCTTTAGGAAATCATCTTCTGTAGAAGAGCGCTTAGGGTTGAAATTGAACTGGGATCGATACTCTATTGCCTTCCTGTCTGTTTTCCTCTCAGTCATACTACTATCATCTACTTGAACTGTTCTTGATGTTCTATGTCTGATGTCATACAGGTTCTGATCTGATTTACGTTTACATCCTAAGTTATCTCCAAATTTAAAAGAAGTTTGTGATTGCAGACGTGTGACTGTGATTAGGTACGATCTCATGTAATATAACTGTTGGATGACAGTTGGACTTTGGTTGTCTGATAAAACTGTATTCTCCTTTTGAGGGGAAAGTGAAGCGAGTCTCACACTTTGATGAATATGAAGTGGCACATTGTCTTTATGAGTCTTTCCAGTACATGGATCATAGTAGTCTAAGCCTTTGTTATTTCAAATTTTCTGGTTAAATTGATTTGTTTCTTAATTTCACTTGTATATGATTCTCAGAATCAGAAAATGCCAGAAGAATTAGAGAGATAGCACAGCTATTGGATGTATATGACTTTTATACGGCAATGGTGAGATTTTATTGGTAATTTTTGTTTTACATAAATAGAAAACATGATATATTCTTTTAATGGCAATGGTGAGATTTTATTGGTAATTTTTGTTTTACATAAATAGAAAACATGATATATTCTTTTAATGGAGATGCAGGTGGCTGTCTATGTATAATTACATCATGTTCACATTAAAATGCCTAACTTAGAAACAAGAACAATTGAAAAATGGAAAAAGGACAAAAAAAACATAAAGCACCATTATTTAGACTTTTTACTGGTTTTATTTTTCTTTCAGAAGGGACATCATGCTGAAATGAATATCAGCAAGGATAAAGATGATTTGTCAGTTCCAACAATCTCACAAAGGTTCAACATTTTTGTCTTCTGACACAGTTAGCGTTGCATCCCATTACACCTTGTCATGTGTGCTTTAGGATGTTTCAGCAATTTCCATTCACATAAAATATGTAGACTTGAGAGCATAGTCAAACATAATATTAACATCTAAAACATACCGCATAGAAAATCTTAGCAGACTTTAAAAGCAAGTCGTCATTACAATTCATAAGACAAAGCTAAAAGAAGAGAACAACTGCCTACTGATGAACCTGTTCTTCTTTGCAGCTAGCTCACTAGGCCACTCACTAGATTTTGAAAAAAAAATTATTGAAGGAATTGACTATCACTATGGCCTAATAGGATTTCTTAAAGTCAAGGCCAAACAGTGATATAATTAATGTTAGAGATCAATGAAAATACAAACTGTTGGGACCGAAAAATAACTAGGGGGGGGGGGGGGGGGGAATAGCTCGTCGCATGCTTGTGGTCGGCGTTGCTTGTTTCTTCAAGGATGTGCAGCGGAAATACAAAGAAACAAAAGCATACAACGCTAACAAATGGATTTTACTTGGTATCCACCTCACAAGAGGTGACTAGTCCAAGGATCCACGCACACACACACCCTCCACTATGAATAACACTCCTTTATAGTAACTACCAAAGGCGGAGAAGCCCTACAAGTTCACACTACAAGAAGAACAGGAAAGGGAAACAAAATACAGCACAAGCTTACAAGGAAACCCTAATCCTAGCTTTCTTCTTCAGCTGTAGATCCGCCTCTTGACTTGGAAAACCTCCAAGAACCTTCAAGAACTGGCGATCTGAACTTTGTGGAGAAGCTGTGGAGTTGCTGAGATGAATCGTGTAAGAGCTCGGAAGAAGTCCCGAAGGAATCGAATGCCTGCAGCTAAATACAACGCCAACGGTCGGATCCCGATCGATTGGAATGCTTCCAATCGATCGGGGAGGCTTTGGATCGATCAACGGATCGATCCAGAGCGCCTCTGTGCTCTGGGAATTTGCCTGGATCAATCTGCCGATCGATCCAGGGCTTATCGCGACAAAACGCAGCTTCCCAATCGATCCACTGATCGATTGGGACCTCTGGATAGATCAGCTGATCGATCCAGAGGCGTTCTGTGCGCTCTGCGACTTGCCCACTCGAGGCTTGTCGCGGGGACCTTCTAAATCGATCGGCCAATCGATTGGGCATCAGCCAATCGATCGGCTGATCGATTCGGACATTGGTTTTTGCCCAAAACTAAGTCCCAAGCCCCCAAACCAACATCCGGTCAATCCATGACCTGTTGGTTCATCATGCCTAGCATTCGGTCACCCTTGACCTGCTAGGACTCCCTCACCAAGTGTCCGGTCAATCCCTTTGACCCACTTGGACTTTTCTTCATCATGCCAAGTATCCGGTCAATCCTTTGACCTACTTGGACT
Organism: Zingiber officinale; assembly: GCF_018446385.1. Lineage (NCBI taxonomy): Eukaryota > Viridiplantae > Streptophyta > Magnoliopsida > Zingiberales > Zingiberaceae > Zingiber > Zingiber officinale. Next base: position 101,821,405 of record NC_056001.1, on the reverse strand, counting down.
TTCACCAGATGTCTAGTCAATCTTGACCCATCTGGATTTCCCCCGTGCCTGGCTTCACTCACCAGGACTTCCATTCTGCCTAGCTTCACTCACTAGGACTTCTCTTCTGCTTGGTTTCACTCACCAGGACTTTCACCTAGCTTCACTCACTAGGATATTCACCTGGCTTCACTCACCAGGATTTTCCTCTGCCTGGCTTTACTCACCAGGTCTTTCACCTAGCTTCACTCACTAGGATTTTCTCACTGCCTATCTTCACTCACTAGGTCTTTCACCTGACTTCACTCACCAGGATTTTCACTTACTGCCTAACATCCCAGTTAGGACTTCCTAGTCAAGTATCTGGTCAACCTTGATCTACTTGACTCTTCTCCAACCAAACTGATCAGACCCTGATCAGAGGGGAATTACACCAAACAATCTCCCCAAATGAACAACTGCACCTGCACTTGTCCATATCATCAAAGTCTTGTATTGTCAAACATCGAAACCTAAACCAAGACTTAAGCTTGCTTCAACCAGGTCAGCCTTGACCTGAGGGATATTGCACCAACACAAACAACTAAAACTAGGCATGAGGGAGTAAGAGTGAAATATTTATGATAGAATCATATACAAGAAAGGGAGCCTTGGCGCAATGGTAAAGTTGTTGCTTTGTGACCAAGAGGTCATGAGTTCGAATCCTAGAAACAACCTCTTGCAAAAAGCAGGGGAAGACTGCGTCCAATGGATCTTTCTCCGGGACCCTACATGACGGGAGTTTCATGCACCAGGTTGCCCTTTGAAGGGGAGCCTTGGCGCAATAGTAAAATTGTTGCTTTGTGACTAAAAGGTCACGGGTTCGAATTCTAGAAACAACCTCTTGCAAAAAATAGGATAAGACTGCGTACAATGGATCCTTTCTCGGAACCCCACATAGCGGGAGCTTCGTGCACCGAGTTGCCTTTAGAATCATATACGAAGCATGAATGCAAGTAAGCAAAAGAGCATAGAATGCAAACACATGACACAAATGGTCTACCCTCGGAACAGTATTTGCACCTGTACAAGAATGCACCATCAACCATTATCATTCATTGGATAGTGAACCTTCTCCTGCCTAAAACTTGGATTCCACTAGGGGACAACCACATGAAACAAATTATCAGTATTGTTCTGCATTACAGGGCTAAACAAGTGTCTAAATATACTAACATAAGGCTACAATAGATGTTTAGAATATATGTATCGAAATTAGAAAGGAAAAACCGTGCTCTGTTTCTCTATGGAAACGTTTTATAATAGTTGGATTGATTTTATCTTGTCTCAGGTTCTTGGTTCATATCTATATGATTCAGAATTTAATCAAGGTTAATTGATTTGTCCAGAATTAAACAGAGTTAAATCAAATCATAAGTATTCTAGATTAACTGATCAGAAATTTTATGCCAACGTAATTAACCATTTATTAATAAAAACCTAACATTTAATGAAGCAGAAATCTAATTAAATCAGAGCCTAAGATTCTAATCAAAATCAAACATAGGTGAAATGCAATTAATTAATTAGTTCTACGCAACTCCTAGAATTGTTCATACAGGAAAACAATTGTAGATTAAAATTAAAACCAAAATAACCAGTTAACAGAACTAATGCATAAGTATGATAATTATGTAAATAGTTAATCATGCTACATCAATCAGTTTTTTTTTTTTTGCAAATTAGTCCAAATTAATTGGTAGCAATAGTGCGAAATTAAGAGAATAAATAAATCAAAATTTGTTAGCCAAGAATAATCAACATAATAAGTATATTATTTAAATTAACTTATCAGTATATTTTCTGTTGCGATCCTTTGTTTAGGTCCAAGTTGTCAACTGCATGCTTTATAATCTGAATGAGGATAATTTTGAGTTTGTAGTGACATGTATACACTGCTCCGAAGGAGTGCCAAAGTTTCTCTATAGACAACTCACATCTTGAGTTGCATTCTGTGCTCTTATGCTTGCTTGTGTTCATACATATGTAATGCACCATTGTTGCTTTGCTCTTACTCCATAGTTGCTCTTAATGGTTTTGTTTTATTTGATCTCTAATATGCATTATATAATTGTATTGACCTTGTGTTCAACCAAGTTGATTTAATAATCCTTTTTCAAATTTTAATAGGCAGCCTAGTGGGCCAGTTAAAAGAAGAGCAAATTTGTCTGGATGGTGGTTTTCTTCTTTTAGCTGTCTCTTATGTAATAAATTTTGTGATGATTTATTTTATACTTTGTTGATATTTTCTAAGTTTTATTCTTAAATATTAATATCATCTGTAATTATGCTGTTGATATCTACATATTTTTATAGATGACAATTTTTGCAACATCTTAAAGCACATATTTTTGGATGTGAAAGTCGGCTAATTTTCTTTACTTTTATTCAGGTTTATGGGTCTCAGAGCTGCCATATTTACTGATTGCATTGATGTTGGATCTTTTGCTTCAAAACTTGGATTTACTGTTTCACAACTTTCTGAGTTGATTAAGAGGGTTCATGCTGGTGTTAATCCCTATGAAAATTTTGACAACAATGCTACTGTGCTTGAATTGCTGAAGCTTCTAGGATTTTCAGGCGGAGAAGTCCTTGAAGATTATGATTATGATTTAGTGTTTTTGCACATCACACCAGATCATAAATTGAATGATGAGAAAAGTGGGAAGGCCATCAACACCGATATTAATTTTTTCAACAAGTTAGTTGGTGGAGTAGTGAATGCTGCTCATCCTGGATCACTGGTGGCTTCTCGTCTACACTTCTCTGTTGTGTTAAGTTATGGTGCTGTTTCTGGTAGTGACCAGAGTTGCTCCTTGAATCTGAACTTATTTACGGAAACAAACTCTGATCTATTATTACTTTGTCCTCACCAAAGCTACACTATGAAAGGTGGAAACATATTGCCTGACATCAGGTTTAAGTTAATTTTGTTATGATCTTTGCTTAAATATGGTTAGGAATATGTTGTTCATCACCTATTACTTAATCGCAGGCATCACCATCCAATGTTGATTGCCCAGTGGCAGGAGGGTGTAACCCGCCGGGATATAGCCATGAAATTTTGTTTTGATGATTTTAGGGAGGTATAAAATGCTTTTGACTAAGTACAATGTTTTGTTTCAGTTAATTTGATACTTTGTTTATTGATCCTTGCAAGTTTTGTATGCATGCTTATTATTTTGGGGTAAGTTGAAGAAAATGTTTTCCTTATGTGTCAGCCTTCTAGGAATTTTTTTATTCTTAACCAATAGTAAATTTCTGCGCTTTTATAATTTTTAAATAAGGCATCAAGTAATCGATACCATATTTTATTGCTTGCTCTCTTGGTGGCTAAACCTATATGTTCTTTGTGGAATATAGTGCTCAAGCCATATATCAGTCATCCTTTTAAGCCTTTTCTATAAGTAAAAACATCCTTGAAGCATGAACCCGTGTAGGTCATCTGGAGTGACCTTTCTCTTGGCTTACAACGCTTTCCTACAATTTAGATTAGCTTCCTGAGTTTCTTAATTATAGTCCTTGGTACCTGTAGAAGCCCTTTAAGATTGTTTGGTTGGCTAGATAAACTAACTTACCTATGCCAATATGCTATATTATAAAAAAAAATAATATTGAAGTAAAAATATGAAAATTTGATTTATTTATTTCAAACAAGACTGAAGATTTAGAAGGGCCGAAGGGGAGTCTTGACATAACTGTAAAGTTATGGCTGTGGGATCTAGAGGTCAAGGATGGACCTGTATTAGCGGGAGCTTTGTGGATCGAGTTGCCCTTTGAACAAGGCTCAAGATTTCAAGTAATATTAGTAATCCAGTATTATGTCCTATTTTTCATAAATATCAAATTGAAAAACAAAGTGAAAATATTTATAAATTTTTATTTTAGATTGTCATAAACATATGACATCAACATGAACTTTGCATTTGGATTCAGTGAATAGGAACAAAAAAAAGTTTAGCAATAACAAATACTTTTAATTTTTATTATCAGGAATTTCAAAAAGTCAATATAAGTAGAAGATCTTTCTCTGATTTGCTTTCAGATGAGTGATTACTTTAGCATGATTTCATATGTTTTTTTGGCAAAATATCTATGTGCCTTTTCTCTCTCTAAATCATCAATGGATGCCCGTCTTGTTTTTTATGTACGCTAAATATTGACATCAACATCAAGTCTGCATCCTTATTTAATTAAATAAAAATTTAAAAATTATTTTGGTAACTATAATCTTGTAATTTTTATTGTTAGAATATACCAAATAAGTAAATAACATATATTCTATGAATAGCTTTGCCCACTTGGTAAGTGATTATTTTAGCAGGACTTCCAAGGTTGATGATTAATGAGAAACTATCTAATTTTGTGATTCTTGCTTATTTGGAAACAAACCTTTACAGTAAATTTGTGCAGGATAAGTATAAGTTATATGCAAACTTTTGATGAATTTGAAATCAACTTAAACTTCCAACTGAAAATTAAGATGATTTGACTCTAATTTTGCTTAAAATAATGGAAGCAATAATAGAGGCCCCCCAATCAAAGAGGATGCCTGCTTGATATTCAGAAAGAGGAATGCATGTTTCACATTTGCCTGTGACTATTACTTTCAAACATGAGTACAAGACTGATTTCAGGTAATAAACCAGATGAATTTCTTTGTTCTGAACGTCATCTATGGGCGATTTAGTCTGTCTCTAGTTCATGCAAAAAGAAGCTGCAAATTGCATTGTATCCCTTGATTTTCTATGCAATATCTATCGTCTAAACGATGTGTAACTTGACATTTGCTTTCATTTTGCCATTCAGCATGGTGGTAACCTCGCAATACTTGCTGATCGCTTTCTCTATGAGGTGGCGTTTAAGCTTTGGAAAGCACCTAAATATGGAGCTTGATTCTAACATACTTCTGATCCAGTACTGGCTTTTTAAATAAAGGGGACTTTGCTAACTATACCACTGAAGCATCATATTGCCTGGTCCACTTCCCTGTATCAGAGCAGTTTGTGTCAAATGGTATTCATGAACTACATGTCTGGTTATATACCGCATGGCCACTCATGACTCGCGACTCTGCAATAACCAAAATTGGTTTGCTTATCTAGTTTTCTGTTGCTTAACTAATTTAACGGTGCTGACAGAAGATAACCTGTGACTTGAACACTTATAGTGGAAGCTAATTTAGTTTCTTGGCTCATAAACCCTATTGCAGGAGCTGGAGTTGGAAACTTGCCCAAAATTCTCCTAGTTAATTCAAGCTAATTGCATATACATAATACGTGTTTCAGTGAACGTTGGATATTTCATATTCTCTGTATGTCCAGTTTTCTTCTCTGAGTGGAATCTGGATGTTTCTTATTGTTATTAAATTTTTATAAAAGCACTTCACTAAGGACAACCCTCTGGCACGCAAACTGAAAAATTGCAAACATATTTGATTAATGATTTATACTTGAAACGACTCGGCGATGTGCCCAGTGAGAGAAATTGGACAAATACACAGAAGCGAATAAAGTTCAGAGGACGATGAAAAGGAAACACCTCCAATCTGTACTTTGGACAGTGTATCAGTTTTCTTCTTTCGTGGACAAAATGACTGCCAAATTGACGAAACACCCACCATCTTTTTCTCACTAAACTGGGGCAAAACGACACCCTCTCTATATAATTGGTTTCGTTCATTCAGATTCCATTCTATTTACTCCTCTCGTTCAAGCGATGAAGGTTGGTGTAGCTCTTTTTGTAAGATTATTTTATTTTTGGTGCTTTAGAACATTACTAACTTCTCTTTAGTTAAAATGAAAAATTTTCTGCCAAGTTCTAATCTTTATTTGCAGAAAATGGTGCTTAAATTGGAGTTGAATGATATCAAGGATAAGCAGAAGGCCATGAAGGCTGTTTCAATCCATCAAGGCACTCCACATCTCCCTCTTTCTTTCCCCTCTTTGATCACTTTCTAGTAATTTTGTTACATTTTTTTAAACAGGAATCGATTCGATCGGAATCGATATGAAAGCGCAAACAATGACAGTGATAGGATCGGTCGATCCCGTGAGTGTTGTTACCAAACTGAGAAAATTTTGGCACACGGATGTGGTCTCAATTGGGCCAGCCAAGGAGGAGGAGGAGGAGAAGAAGGAAGAGCCAAAGCAGGAGGAACCAAAGAAAGAGGAAACAAAGAAGGAAGAAGCCAAGGAAGAGAAGAAAGAGGAGGCCAAGGAGAAACCCCAAAAGGAAAGGAACAAGGAGACTAAGCAAGAGGAGCCCAAGAAGGTGATCGCCAAGAAGGAACACCATGAAGAAATGGCACCAGAGACTGTGAATCCTTACAAAATCTACTACAATCCACCAATGCACTACTACAATCCTCACACAACCACACAATACTACTATGTGCCCAGTGCTCAGGAGAATCCAAACTTGTGCAACATCATGTGATCAAAGCCAGCAAGAGAAGATGAAGTTCTGCATGAATTTGTGTCTGAAACTAAGGACTATGTTGTTGGATCCCAAGTGATGATGACATACAGAAATTCAAGCTTGTTTTGGTGAATGACCCAGTGAGATTTCTGAATTTAGTTGTAAATGGTTAATTGCTTTCCGAAGCCTAGATGATGTTTTGGGATTTACGACTACTATGACCTTATGCGCGACTATGTTGTAGAGAGACTTTCTCCTTGGAAATCACTTTTAATGTTGGAGAATGTTAGAGGTGATCGATTGTTTTCTTTACCGATGTCGAGGGAGGAGTGTAGGAAAAGTCGATAGTTCGTTTGTATGAAGTGTGGGCAATGTTTTATTACCTGTCTTTGTATCTTTAGTCTCAATTTTTTTTATTAATCTATGTATCCCGTTCTTCAAATCGACTAATTCTACAGGTGATCGATCTTACCCTATAAAAATTTTTCATCGACCATTATGATAACTCGGAAAGTGCTCATAGAGGTCTAGAGTCTATGCAACATCATGTGATCAAAGCCAACAAGAGAAGATGAAGGTCTACATGAGTTTGTGTCTACAACTAAGGACCTTATTGTTGGATCTCAAGTGATGATGATATGTATTCCGGTCAAATACCATGGATTGTCAAGCCACCAGTCAATGAACTTGCTGATGCACGCTTTCTCTGACGTTCGTCGATGACTGAGATGAAAGTGCTTGAAATGCACTTCAAAAAAGAGTTAAACTAGGCGTGGGACGAATCCCGATGCCACTTTGACACTCAAGATAGGGCTTACTTGAGGTGATATGCGAGAAAAAGAAGATGGAGAAGAAGGGTAGAACTTTATCTAGGGTTTCAAGCAATTGAGGCTCCCTCGTCATTACCTTGGTGTGGCAAAAAAGGCGAAATCTCATTATTACCTTCGTGAGTCTATAAATGGTTGTCTGGAGAGCATCTTCACGTCAGCCGAAATATGATCATTGTGGGAGCGATGAGGGGATCATATCCGACAACTATTAGTTGTCGCTCCGTTCATCCAACGCCATGTGTTTGTAGGGGAACATCAAGAAGACCAGATCTGACAACCTCGTAACTACTCCCTCATTCTCAGGATGGCATGCGTCCTGTTATGTTTATAGTTATTATCAACGAGCCCGTATGGGGCGTAGGCCTGTCTTGAGGACGAAAAAATATGAGGTCAATGTGGAGTGACCTTAAGAATAGACAAAATTAGGATATGAAACCGAGACTGAGACTGAAACAATGTCGGGATACAATGCAGAGAGAGGGCGTCCATGAATGGGGATGAGATTAGGGCTGTAAATGAACCAAATGTTCGTGAACAAGCTTGGTGTTCGGCTTGATAAGAGCTTGTTTATGTTCGTTCATTATACATAAGATTGATTAAACAAACAAGCTTGAACAGCTCGTTAAGCTAAACAAACAAGCTTGAACACATATGTGTTCAGCTCGTTAACGTTCGTGAACAATGTTCGTGAACAACGTTCGTGAACAATGTTCGTGAACAGCGTTCGTGAACAATGTTCACGAACCATATTTATTAATAAAATTCTTTTCAATATGCTAAATAAATAATAAAATAAATAAATAAATTTAAACGATCAATCTTAATAACCAATCAAACAATTAAAAGTTTCAAACAATCAAACAAGCTTGAATTGAGAGCTTGATAACATCTAAACGAACCAAGCTCAAACCAAGCTCAAGCCAAGCTCGAACCAAGCTCAAGCCAAGCTTGAATTGAGAGCTTGATAACATCTAAACGAACCAAGCTCAAGCCAAGCTTTAAACAAGCTCAAGCTCATAAAAAATAAACCAAGCCAAGCTTGAACACTCATTTCAAAAGCTTGGTTCATTTTAAGCTCGGCTCGGCTCGGCTCGGTTATCTTATCAAACAAGCTTGAACACCCCAAAGCTCGGCTCGGCTTGGCTTGTTTACAGCCCTAGATGAGATAGAGATGATGTCAGCGGGGACTGAGAGGTAGTTTATTGTCAAGACTGAGAGATGGGGCAAGGACCTAAGATTGAGCCAAAAGGGGTGTCAAGATTTAAGCCGAGATCGGGGCCATGGTAATTGATTTGCCCTTGGCTGACTTTGTATCTCTGGAATGAGGGTATTGGGCTTACTGGACTCAGCTTGAGTTCCTTCTCTGATGAGTTTAACCTTCCATAAGCGCATCTATTTCATCTTCACTTTGACTAATAGTTCAACATGACTTTCTATCATACTGGACACGTAGGACTGCAAAACTTTGTTGCATCACAAGTCTACCCTTTCAAGTTTAGTCGAAAGAGGCGTAATTTGACTGACTGGACTGTGATTGTAGGATCGATGCACATGAGGGGAAAGGGTGAATCACATGTCTTTTAAAACCAGAGAATTTTAATAATTTAAAACAAAGTGCAGCAGAAAGAAAGAAACAAAAACACGAGAAGTAGAATAGGAGACTCAATTAGTTTTTATTTGGTTCGGAGCCTTTAGCGATTCATACTCCAATACCCAGGTTTCATTGAACCTATCGATGAGTAATTCACTATCAAATCACTTCTTTACAACAAATTAGGTTGGTAACAAAACTACCAACCTTAGAATTTAATATGCAAGAAAAAGGTGATTGAAATATTACGTAATAACTACACGTTACCAAAGTTTAGGCTTGTTTGAGCATGTAGTGGCATCATGTCATTCTTGCGTCATTGAAACTTGAATGCGGCAGCAATGCGAGGTTGTAGAATGTGTATAAGTTGTGTATGTTTTGCTGGTCAAATAACTCTTTTATTGAGTGTTGAGAGCACCTCCATCCTCATCCGAGGTGCCTCCAACTTCAAAACTGATCTCGTAAACTTCAATCGCAATAAGTTGTGTGAACCACAACTTCTATCAACTCGAGGGCACCTTCCAAGCGCTCTGAGGTGCCTCCGAAGCACTCTGAGGCTCTTCTAGCACACTCCAGGGCATCTCCCTGCCATGAGAACTTTATTCTCAAAGTTCATTCGCGCGAGGGTGCCTCCTTTGGATCTAGGGAGTCTCCAACTCGTTCACAAGGGCACCTTTAACCAACGTGTGTGAGCGCCTTCAACCAACGTGCGAGGGCGCCTACAGAACTGTTCATCTGTGGCTTAAAATGCATTTCACCCCTGCAAAAAGTGTTAATCTATAAAATAAAATATACCATACAAAATAGTGTTAGCATAGTTAAGATAAAGTAATTATTAATTAGATCCTATCTTGCAGACCATGATCTAGCTAGTCTTGGTCTCAGTTTAAACTTTCAAAATTGATCTAAGTTGGATCAACGCCTAAAGTCTCTAATTAAGACCCGTTCTCACTGGATCACTCTCCTCTAGTGACTTACCTCACTCACCTACTAAACATTTAGTCCTCTAAACCTGTTTGGACTTTATTGTTGGTGCAATATTCCCCAGGTCAAGGTTGACCGTGTTGACTGAGCTTGAATTGAGTCAAGCTCGAGTCTTGATGTTGTGTTGATGTTGTGGTTTCGATGTTTGACAATACATGTAGTCAATACATGAAGATTGCAGGTGCAATTGTTCATATGTGAAAGAGAGTCAAGTAGGTCAAGATTGACTGGATACTTGACTGGAAATCCTGGTGAGTGAAGCCAGGTGAAAGTCCTAGTGAGTGAAGCTAGACAGAAGATAAATCCTGGTGAGTGAAGCCAGGTGAAAGACCTAGTGAGTGAAGCTAGGCAGAAGAGAAATCCTGGTGAGTGAAGCCAGGTGAAAGACCTAGTGAGTAAGCAGAAGGGAAATCCTGGTGAGTGAAGCCAAGTGAAAGACCTAGTGAGTGAAGCTAGGCAGAAGGGAAGTCCTGGTGAGTGAAGCCAGCAGACATGAAGTCCTGGTGAGTGAAGCCAGGCAGACATGAAGTCCTAGTGAGTGAAGCTAGGCAGAAGGGAAGTCCAAGTAGATCAAAGGGATTGACCGGATACTTGGCACAAAGAAAATCCAGATGGATCAAGGATGATCAGACATTTGGTGTTGGGAAGCCCAAGTAGGTCAAAGGGATTGACCGAATACTTGGCACGGGAAATCCAGGTGGATCAAGGTTGATCGGACACCTGGTGAAGATAAGTCCAAGTGGGTCAAGGTTGACCGGACACTTGGTGAGCGAGTTCTAGCAGGTCAAGGGTGACCGAATTCTAGGCATAATATACCAACATATCATAGGTGACCGGATGTTGGTTTAGGAGGCTTTAGACTTGAGTTTAAGGAGAAATCATGAGCTGGATCGATCAGCCGATCGATTGGCTCATGCCCAATCGATCGGCCGATCGATTGGGCGAGTCTTCGCGACAAGCCTCCTCCCAATCGATCAGTGGATCAATTGGGACAAGTGCGCGATCGCACAGAACGGCGCTGAATCGATTGGTTGATCGATCCAGAGCCCCTAATCGATCAGTGGATCGATTGGGAGGTGTGATTTCGTGCGATAAAGGCTGGATCGATCCATGCAATTCCCGAGAGCACAGAGGCGCTCTGGATCGATCAACCGATCGATCCAAAGCCTCCCCGATCGATTGGGAGCAATCCGATCGATCGGGATCCGACCGTTGGCGTCGATTAAAGCCGTTGTCAAGCTCTTTCTTCGCCAACCCTTACACTGTTCAGCTTCGATCTTCACCAATGACTCCACAATATCTCTCTGAAGTTTAGATCGCCAGTTCTTGAAGGCTCTTGGAAGCTTTCCAAGTTAAGAGGAGGATCAGAAGCAAGAAGGAGAAACTAGGGTTAGGGTTTTCAGTTGTCAAACCTGTAAGAATTCTTGTATTTGTTTTCCCCTTGTCTTCTTCTTGTGCTGAGAGTATTGTAGGGCTTCTCTGCCTTTGGTAGTTACCATAAAAGAGTGTTTTTCATAGTGGAGGGTGCGTGAGTGTGTGGATCCTTGGATTAGTCACCTCTTGTGAGGTGGATACCAAGTAAATCCTCTTGTTAGCGTTGTGTATTTTGTTTCTTTGTATTTTCCACTGCATATCTTGAAGAAACAAGCAAGGAAGAGCAAGACGAGTGCACCGAGCTATTCACCCCCCCCTCTAGCTACATAATCGGTCCCAACAAGTGGTATCAGAGCAAGGTTGCTCTTCACCGGAATCATCGCCGGAAAGGGAAAAGAGCTAGAGGGTGAAGAAGTTAGAGCAAAATTCTTCAAGTCAAAGATTTTATCAAGCTCAACTTCAATGGAATTCCAAGACGGACTTGGATTCGATACAAGGGTGCCTCCATCATTTACTTCAACAAGCTTCGATCTTTGAAAATCAAAGATTGAGAATTTCTTGATGATGGAGATAGAGCAATGGTTTGCTCTTATGGAAGGTTTTGACGCTCCAACAAACTCCAAGGGCAAGCCTCTTAAGAAAAGCAAATGGAGTCAAGAGCAAGTTCAAAGGAGCAAAGCAAATGATAAAGTGACCAAGCTCTTGGTTAATTTATTGCCAAGCAATATTTTGGCTCAAGTTGGAGAATTCAAGGATGTCCAAGAGCTATGGAGCAAGTTGGCAAAGATTCATGAGATCTCCTCCACTGTACAAGATCAAGAAGAATCCAAAGAGGGTGACTCATTGGATCAAGACCAAGAGGAAGAGAACTCCGAGGTTGAGAGATGCTCAACTTCCGACGAAGAAGAAGTCCAAGAAGCCTCATCTTCAAAGGAATGCAATGAAGAGGGCAAGGAGAGGGCATACTCCTTGTTCCATACACAAGACAAAGATGAAGAAGCCTCCACCTCTAGGATTGAGGGGGAGCAATCTTCGATGACACCGGATCAAGAAGAAGGAGAAGTCTCCACATCCGGGTCAAGAGAAGAAGAGTATGAAGAAGCTTCCACCTCCACAAGTCAAGTCGAATTTATTGGAGGAGCATCATTATCGGATCAAGAGGAAGCCTCTACATCCGGATCAAAAGGAGAAGATGTCATCCCTACACATGAAGGTATAACTAATTCAATTAAAAATAAAAATCATATCATATGTTTTGAGTGTAGGGAGCATGAGCATTATAAGAGCAGATGCCCTAAATTGGTCAAGAAAAAGAGCCAAATGGCACCAAAGGGCAAGGAGAAGCCCAAGGAGACCGTCCCCACAACAAAGAAGAGCAAGGAGCACATTGTGTGCTTCTCTTGCAATCAAAAGGGACATTATAGGAGCCAATGTCCCAAGGGAAAAAAAGCGGTCAAGGCTCATGGAGAAAACGCAACTCAAGGGGGAGCCTCCAAGGTAAAAAGGAAGGTATCATTTATTGAGCCTACTCCCTTGAATAATGGTAAAAATCATGATAGTTCTAAGTTATATCATTTTAATGCTATTTACCATAGAAATAGGAAGCATGAGAGCTTTAAAGGAAAACATGTGGCTCTACATGCTAAAACTACCACGCCTAGGTTTAGGAAGGTTCTAGACAAGGAAACTAAGAATTTTAGTTATAGGTCTAGAAATAAAAATGTTCATGAATTCATTGAAAAACCTAAAACTAAGGACTTAATGGTGGAAAATCAAGTCTTGAGATCAAGACTTGATAAATTAGAAAAGACCCTAAAAAGGATGGAAAATATCCTAAAAGGGGAAAATGAGCATAGCCTAGGTCTAGGAGTACAAAAGCCATCCAATGGTCATAGAGGTTTGGGATACAAACCTAAGGCTAAGAAGGATATAATTTCTTACCACAGGGTTCCATATAGTTATGGAATCAACCTTACGTCAAATGGTCAAGTCAAAAATACTAGGGAAGTCATCTCTAAGAGTATTTTTACAACAAATGTGACTAAGACTTCTAAGAAGTCCAAGAAAGTCACTAAAAAGGTCACAAGGGAAGAAATCCCTAGGGTTGACCTAGAAAGTGTGACCAAGACTTCTAAGAAGCCTAACAAGGTCACTAGGAAGGTATCTAGGGAAGTTATCCCTAGTGAGTACCTAGAGCATCCAAGGAGCACCAATAGGTTTTGGGTTCCTAGGAGCATTTTCTCTACCCCATAGATGGGTTAGAGAGTGTCAACTCTAATTGAAAGGGTAGTTAACCCAATCATGATAAAGTTGGCACTCTAAGTGCATTTTCAAGGTTATTGTTAACCTTTGAAAATGATAAGGATTAATAGATTACACTTGGAAAGAGTAAGATGTGCCAAAAATTTGAGTTTTTGGATATAATTTTTATTGGCACAAGAAATCAAGTCTAAAGGAATGCTAAGTTGGGATGTTGGCATTTTATTGGGAAGTTAAAGGCAAGTCTAAGCCTTATTTTAATGGTTACTCTTTGAAAGAGTAATTTGTGCCAAAATTTGAGGAATATGCTTAATTTGAATTGACACAAAATTAGGAAAAGAAAAAGAAATGTCAAAATTGGTTTTTGGCATTTTCTTGGGAAATAGTGGGCAATCTAGGTTTATTTTTAATTGAGCTAAGGTTTTAGGATACTTAGATAGGTAATCTAGGTATTTTATTTATGTTAAAACTTGCCATGATTGTTTGCCCATCATATGTCATGACATCATATTTATTTTTGCATTCACATTTTATTATGAAAATCACAAAAATACCATGTCATGTCATACATACATCATGTAGTTATAGGATATTTTCTTTTGAAAATTATTTCTTTTTGATGTATGCCATAACATTATCATGCATTAATTTAATTCCTTGCAATTTAAGGACAAATGCCATTTATTAACAAATAACATCCTTGGTGGATGTTCATAACCTCAAAATGTCGAGGTAGATGTGCATGATCCCTAGATTAGGACAAAAACCAAACTTTTCATCTCACAAAAGAACTATAAGGTGACTTGTATGTGGTTTTGTACACATTAAATACAAGTGAGATATTAGGATGATGAACAAAACTCAAGATGTTGATTTAGTGCATTCTTGTGAGTTTTAAGTTTATCAAAACACATAGTTATGTGTTTTCCAATCATTGGGAAAGCTAATGTACAAGTCATGTGCATTGAGCCCAAGGAACATGGTTGGATATTGGTTTTGAAAATGGTTTTAAAATGCTTTTGGAAAACCTTGGTGAAGGCTATCTTTTGATAGTAATCATCATTGAATAGTTGAGCATAAACTTGAAGAAAACACTAAAGTTTTTACAAGTTTTCAAGTTTGTGTCAATTTTTAAAAATATGAAGTATTTTCTTAGAAAACTATTTTTCCATGATACTATATGCCCTAAATAGTGTCTACAACGATTTTTATGATTTTTAAAATTTTGTAGATTTTTCTAGGGGTTTTTGAAATTGACTGAAATGGAATTTCAGTCTTTTCAGAGCTTCAATCGATCACTCAATCAATTGAGGGGTCTCAATCGATCGGGCGATCGATTGAAGGGTCTCAATCGATCGGGCGATCGATTGAAGGGTCTCAATCGATCGGGCGATCGATTGAGAGTAAGCTTCTCGCGAACAGAAGCTTCCTGGATCGATCCACCGATCGATCCAACCCTCCTGAATCGATCAGTGGATCGATTCAAGAAGGTTCAATCGATTGGGACCCAACTCCAATCGATTGAGAATGCTGATTTTGACTGGTAAAGCTGATTTCAGCATCTTGGACCATTTTTAGTCTAGGTAACCATTCATAACCCCTCAAAACACATTTATATACAATTAGGGGGAGTTTTCATGATGAAAACAAGGACGGATTGGTTAGGGAAGACTAAGTAGAAGTTTAGGTTGAGGTTTGGTTTCAATATTGAATTGTTGAACCTCAAAACTTCTAATTTTGGGTTTCTTAAAGGTTTAGGGATTCCAAGTCATTGTTGGTGCAATGACAGAAGTTACGTGCATGTCTTTAGGGGGAGTTACTCTTTAAGGACATGAAAAATTATTTTCATACACCTTGGAAGGTGGTTTTACCTTCTTTAGTGAAAATGCTCAAGGTTGGGTATTAGAATATAATGGAGAGTGGATATCTTCATTGTTTAGTAGTATATGCTCAAGGATGAGCATTTGATAAAAATAAAGGGTATGAGACCTTTATTTAAATTGTGTTGTGCACAATGAGTGAAGTTGTGAACAACGATGAGTAACTCTTCAGGAGGAGAGTTTCTTTTTGATGTGTGCCAATAGGGAGAGAATGAAGGGTTTAAGTTAGGCCTTCATTATCTAAGAGGGAGTTTGCCCTCTTAAGGGGAGAATGTAGGGTTTAACTTACGCTTTCATTACCTAGTGGCATGAAGAAGGTTGAGGCTATGGGACTAGCCTAACTTAAAGAAAGTATTGTAAAACATCAAAAAAGGGGAGATTGTTGGTGCAATATGTTGGAGTGTATACTAAAAGCCTAGCTTTTGGTATAAACATTTATCTAGAAATAAGAATCACATTGGTCAAATATCTACATTTATGATAAATGTAGTTGTTCAAATTAATTTATATTGTAGATGACATGGTGTGTGGTGTCACACACAGAAGATCATGTTATCAGTACCTTATAAATTATAAACAGTAGCTCACGACCATGATGGAAAGGAACAAACCATTGGAAGGTCGTAGTGTAAATAGGTATTAGTTTATCTTGACTATATAATTACACTAGTACACTCAGAGTGTATTGAGTAGGACCATTTGAGGTCGTTTCTTTTATACTGACTTTATAAAGAAACAAAGACCTCGGTTATTATGGAAGTGTGTGCTCTTAATCCTAATATAATAACAAGCACATATATTTGATATTTATTTCTTTAATTTATCAATGAGTGAGATTTAGTTCGTTGAATCAATAAACCCGATAAGTTGAGAAATGGTATTACTTATAGTGTGTGTTGTTGATTATAGAAGGAAACTGTGTCCTAGAGATACTAGGTTGATAATGTCCTCAAGAGGAGCTCATAAAGATTGTCATGTTAAACCCTGCAGGTGGACTTAGTCCGACATGATAATAAGGTTGAGTGGTACTACTCTTGGACTTAGATATTAATTAAATGAGTTGTCAGTAACTCACTTAATTAGTGGACATTCGATATCTTAAACACAGGGAGACTAACACACTCATAATAAGAAGGAGCCCAAAAATGTAATTTGGGATTGGTGCGGTAGTTCAATGATAGTTCTCTAGTGGAATGAATTATCATTGATAAAATTAAGTTGTGTGTTCGGGGCGAACACGGGATGCTTAATTTTATCGGAAGACCAAAACCAATTCCTCCTCTCGGTCCCTATCGTAGCCTCTTATTTATAAAGTTCTATACCCACCTATACCCACCTTCTAAACCTACCCAATAGGGGTCGGCCAAGCTAGCTTGGGAACAAGCTAGGGCCGGCCTAGGTATAAAATTGGGTGGCCGGCCCTAGCTTGAACCCAAGCTAGTAGGGCCGGCCAAACTAAATTAAAAAAGAAATTTAATTTTAATTTTTATGTGGAAGATATAATTTAAAGAGAATTAAAATTAAAATATCTTTCTTGTAATAGATCTACAAAAGATTAAAGAAAAAGATTAGATCTCTTTCCTTATTTGTAGATTGGAGAGATGTTTTATTTTCTCTTTAAATATTATCCACATGTTGATAAAATTAAAATTATAGAAATTTCCTTTTTATCAACCATGAAGGGATTTTGAAGAGAAATTAAATTTACAAGAACAAATAAGGAAATTTTTGTTGATTGGAAATTTTTTTCTTCTCTTTAAATTGTGGCCGGCCATATGAAGTTAATGGGGAGTTTTTATTTTATTAATTCCTCATTAATTCATATTAAGGAAAGCTATTGATATTATTTTTAATAAGTTTCCTTAATTGTCAAAGCCAAGGATTATAAAAGAGGGGGTTAAGGTGCCTTGAAGAGAGACAATATTTTATTTTTCTCTCCCTCTTTTCTTCTTCTTGTGGCCGGCCCTAGCCTTTCTCCTTTCTTCTCTTTTGGTGGCCGAACCATACATCTCTTGGAGCTCTTGTTGGTGGCCGGACCTAGGAAGGAGAAGAAGAAAGAGGAGGAAGCCTCATCTTGAAGATCCTTTGGAGCATTGGTGGTGATCAAGTTCTTCTTCCTTGGAGGTGGTTCTTCTTGTGGCCGAACCTTGCTTGGAGAAGAAGAAGGTGCGTGGTGGTTTCTCGTCTCGGAAGATCGTTGCCCACACAACGTCCGAGGTTAGAAGAGGAATACGGTAGAAGATCAAGAGGTTTTTCTACAAGGTATAACTAGTAAATTTTATTTCCGTATCATGCTAGTTATTTATGGAAATAATACCAAATACAAGAGGCTTACGTTCTAGAATTTCGAATATGTTTTTTCGAAGTTGTGTTCTTTTGTTTCTTTCTTTTCCTTGTGATTTGATTGTTCTCTTTGGTTAACCTAAAGTTATTTTAGGAAATTAAATATTAGCTTTCTATTAAAGGTTTTGTCTAGTCGGTGGTGGTTGCTCCCATATACAAGAAGGCCATGTGCCTCGCCACGTCGATCTGGGAACCTTTTATGGAAATTAATATTTAATGGAATTAATAACTTAAGGAGACTTGGGTCGAACGTGTTAAGTTCCGCAGGAGATCCAAGTCAAAACCTAAAAGAACAAATAGATTAAGTTTTGGATCAAACGTGTTAAGTTCCGCAGGCGATCCAAAATTTAATTTAAAAGAACACATGGTAGCTAGGAAAAGGTTCAGACCTTTGTACAAAATTTTGTACAGTGGAACCTCTAGGCTTTCCGAGTAGCAACCAACAATTGGTATCAGAGCTAGGGTTTTGCCTCTGTGTATTTGGTATTAGTTTAATTATGCACATGTCATACATAATTTAGGCAGGATAATAGTAGGATGTGCTAACTTTGTGGATGCAGGATCCAACTATTATGGCTTATAGTTATTATGTGTGATTGGACCCTTGGACATGTCAAGGGCATTTTATTGTGTGTGCATGATTGTATTATAAAATACAGCAGGAGCTGTATTTAGTTTTATTAGGATTTTATTTTTGATCTAGATACATGTACATTCCTTTTATGGAATATAGGATCAAAAATGTAAAATTCTATTTATGTCGCGGATCTAATCTTGCAAAGCGTGGAACCTTCTGAGGACCAGAGGCGCAGCGGAACTAGGAGCAAGATGGATGCGACAGCTAGACCCGGTGGCGGTGGCCAAATATGGCAGCAGCTTGGGATGACAACACACGGAGGACAACTAGAGATAAAAGCCATAATAGTTGAAAATTAGATTTTCTATTTATTGCTTTTATATTGTGCTGTGTGTGCATGTTGGTTTACATATTTAGTAGGCTAGCATAGTTAAAATTCCTCATTTATAAATAACTAAGTGGGAGAGGGATTTTTAAGTAAATCCCATGGTCTCCATTACTGGTTTGTAAGTGATGCAAACAAGCTTGCGCGTTGGCTCTGAGTGCCTTCCTCCATAACGGATGAGCTTGTTTGTGGATCACTAGAACAGACTTCCATTTTTGGATGACTATAGGAAGTTAATTAAGAGCGTGTGATCTTCCCCAACGGAAGGGGCATAATCTTATTAATGGACTTAGTGTCAAGTAATGGTATACACTTAGACACATCTAATAGTATCCTCCCCATCGGAGTCACTGCTATTATTTGTGTGACCAAATGAAACCAACTATTAATTTGTCATAAAACAAGGTTGACAAGATAATAAAATTAAAGGGTTAAAACCCCTCTTACAAATGATTGATTTTGTATACGTCCACACTAACGTGGCATACAAAATTAACGGTGTTTGAGATAATTTTATTTGTCATAAAGATACGTTGACAAGATAGTTAATGGGTAAAACCCTCCTTTTACAAATGTTGAATTTGTATACGTTCACACTAACGTGGCATGCAAAATTCACGGTGTTTGAGGTGTTGGTAAATTTAAATAATATTGTTTGAGGAATCAATGTTATTTTAAATTCAAAGAGTTTTGACCAAATATTTGATCAAAGACAGATCAACTATTAATTTTATTCGTCATAAAGTAAAGTTGACGAGATAATAAAATTAATGAATAAAATCTCCTCTTCGATTGTGTATACACAAAATTCATGGAGATTTTAAGGAGTTGATCTTGACCAAATGTTTTTGTGATTCTTAGGATGTTTGTCAATCCCTAGTAGTCATACTATAGAAAAAGACTTAGTAGTCCCAATTGTAATGATTGGAAATAGGACTTGGACATTAAGGTAGACTGTCTTCTTAGAACTAAGAACAATTTAGGTGTATTTAATTCATTAGTTGAAACATGTCTAGTGGTGTTATCTACCAGAACCTGGAGTGTAGATACAAGATGCCATTAATCATGTCTGCAATTCATTGCAGGGTTCCAGGAAACCCGACAACTAAATGAAAGGTAAATCACCGTCCATATGGGCACTACTGTAAAAGTGGTAACTGTTGCAGTGGGAGATGTTTATCCTTTGATAAGAATAAAATATGGATTTTAAGTAATTGTCTTTACGTACCAAGTTTAGAAAGAACCTGATTTCAATTTCTAAACTATTATAGATATTATGTCTATTTTGATAACAAAGTTGTTATCAAGAAAAATAGGAAAGTTATCTATTCTGGTATGATGGTTGACAATTTATAATCCAATAAACTCCCACGATGCAACAAATGGAAATTAGTAACACATCTTATAATTTTAAGAGAAAGCAACCTTCGGAAATGAACCAATTATATCTTTGGCATCTAAAGCTAGGTTATACTTGAGTAGGATTCATTGGTAGCTAATGAACTTTTGGGTTCATTGGTAGTGGAAATCTTTCCAACCTACGAGTCTTACTTGGAAGGAAAATAACCAAGAAGCTTTTAAGTCCAAGGGGTATGGAGTCAAAGATATGTTGAAAACGGTTCATTCTGATTTGTGTGATCCTATGACTATCCAGACAAGAGGTAGTATTGAATATTTTGTCTATTTAATAGACAACTATTCAAGATACAAATAAATTTACTTAATGTACCGCAAGACTAAGTACTTTGATTAGTTCAAAGAGTACAAGGTTGATGCGGAGAAATGTTAAAGTAAAAAGTCACTATGGAAGATCGTAGTGGCAAGTACCTCTTGAGAGATTTTAGGAGTCACTTATCAAAAGTTGGATTTCAATCTCAACTAACTGCATCTGGTACACCCCAACAGAATGGTGTAGTAGAAAGAAGGTAAAGGACTCTTATGGAATAATTAGATAGATGATGAGTTATTCAGAAAATTACCAAATTTGTTTTAAGGATAAACTCTGAAAACGAAAGTGAACATAGTACCTTCCAAGTTAGAACTCTCTACTCATATAGAATTACTGAATAGGTGAAAACCTATTTTGAAGCATATTCGGATTCGGGTAATCCAGCACATATGTTAAAGAGAGACAATGATAAGTTGGATAGGAGTTCACTTGTTTGTAAGTTATCCTAGATAAACAAAAGTAGGTTTATAGTCTTAAAATCAGAAGGTCATTGTTAGCATCAATGACTGATTTTAGAAAAGGACTATATAATGAACCACGTGCTCATAAGTAAATTTGTTCTTAAGGAAATAATAAAGGACATGTCTAACCTAGTACCAACTGTACAAGATGAGATACCACAAGAAAAATGCAACACGTATCACATATGATACACAATTGCAGAAAGTGCCTTGTCGTAGTGGGAGGGTTGTTAGGCAACCTAAATAGGTTCATGTTTTGGGAGAGTTTTTGGATTCGATCCCTGGAGGACATGAACCTGATCTCCGGTCATATGATGAAGTACTCCAAGATAAAGATGCAGCATCTTGGTAAAGAGTAATGAATAACAGAATTAGAATATATATATTCTAATAAAATCTGGAAGCTTGTAGAATCACCAAATGGTGTAAAAGTCGTTGGGTGTAAAAGGTCTATAATAGGAAAAGAGGGATAGACAGGAAGGTAGTAACTTTCACAGCAAGGCTTGATGAAAAAGGAAACTTTTTTACTGGTAGTCATGCTTAAGACTATCCGGATTCTTTTATCTATTTGGCAAGTGGATGTCAAGACAGCATTCCTTAATGGAAGTCTTGAAGAAAACATCCATATAAAGCAACCAGAAGGGTTCATTGCAAAGGGCTAAGAGCATCTTGTGTGCAAGCTCAATCAGTCTATGGACTGAGGTAAAGCTTCAAGGTCTTGGAATATCCGGTTTATCAAAGTGATCCAGATCTATGGATTTAGTAACCGGATAAGTCTTGTGTATACAAAAGGTGTGATGAAAGCGTGGTGGTATTTTTTGTACTATACGTAGATAACATTTTTGATAGTTGGAAACAATATCAAAATGTTGTCAGAAGTAAGGGTATGGTTGTTCAAACAATTCGATATAAAGGACTTGGGAAAATGTATATATTCTTAAGATCAAAGTAATAAGTGATCGCAAGAAAAGAATATTTTACTTATCCCAAGCTTCATATAAATCCTTGCTCGTTTTAAGCATGCAAAACTCCAAGAAAGGTTTCTTACCTTTTCAGGATGGAGTAACTTTATCTAAAGATATGTCTCTGTAGACATCAAAGGAGATAAAGGAAATAAAGGCAGTTCTTTATGCTTCGGCTGTTGGAAGCCTAATGTATGCTATGCACGAGATCAAAAATCTGTTTTGCCAAGGGCATAGTTAGCAGATATCAAAGTAACCCTAGACAAGGACATTGGACTGCAGTAAAGCATATATTAAAGTACCTTAGAGGCACTAGAGATTATATGCTAGCTTACAAGGCAGTTAATTTGGTTCCTATGGGTTGTATGGATTTTGACCTCCAATCGGATAGGGACAATAATAAGTCAACCTCAGGGTTTTTGTGTTTATTTTAGGAGGTAAAATCATAACTATGGAAGAGTGATAAACATAGGTGTTTTTTTGGACTCCACCATAGAAGCTTAGTATATGGCAAGCCTCTGAGGTAGCCATTAAAAGCTGTATGACTCAATAACCTCAAGATAGACTTAGATATGATTTCTGGTTTGTCCAAAGATTATTACAATTTATTGTAATAATGTTGGTGCAGTAGCAAACTCGAAGAAACCATAAGTCTATAAGGCAAGTAAACACAATAGAGCGCAAGTACCACCCAATACGAGAAATCGTATAAACGAGGAGAAGTTGTTGCCGCCTAGATTGCATCAGGTGATGACCTATTGATCCTTCCACTGAGGTCCTTAAGGCAAGAGCTTTTGATAGGCATGTTGAAGGGTTAGGAATCAGATGTATGGCAGCAGATATAGCAGCTTAGTCTTTTAGTATAAGTGGGAGATTGTTGGAGTGTATACTAAAAGCCTAGCTTTTGATATAAACATTTATCTAGAAATAAGAATCACATTGGTCAAATATATACATTTATGATAAATGTAGTTGTTCAAATTAATTTATATTGTAGATGACATGGTGTGTGGTGTCACACACAGAAGATCATGTTATCAGTACCTTATAAATTATAAACAGTAGCTCACGACCATGATGGAAAGGAACAAACCATTGGAAGGTCGTAGTGTAAATAGGTATTAGTTTATCTTGACTATATAATTACACTAGTACACTCAGAGTGTATTGAGTAGGACCATTTGAGGTCGTTTCTTTTATACTGACTTTATAAAGAAACAAAGACCTCGGTTATTATGGAAGTGTGTGCTCTTAATCCTAATGTAATAACAAGCACATATATTTGATATTTATTTCTTTAATTTATCAATGGGTGAGATTTAGTTCGTTGAATCAATAAACCCGATAAGTTGGGAAATTGTATCACTTATAGTGTGTGTTGTTGATTATAGAAGGAAACTGTGTCCTAGAGATACTAGGTTGATAATGTCCTCAAGAGGAGCTCATAAAGATTGTCATGTTAAACCTGCAGTGGACTTAGTCCGACATGATAATAAGGTTGAGTGGTACTACTCTTGGACTTAGATATTAATTAAATGAGTTGTCAGTAACTCACTTAATTAGTGGACATTCGATATCTTAAACACAGGGAGACTAACACACTCATAATAAGAAGGAGCCCAAAAATGTAATTTGGGATTGGTGCGGTAGTTCAATGATAGTTCTCTAGTGGAATGAATTATCATTGATAAAATTAAGTTGTGTGTTCGGGGCGAACACGGGATGCTTAATTTTATCGGAAGACCAAAACCAATTCCTCCTCTCGGTCCCTATCGTAGCCTCTTATTTATAAAGTTCTATACCCACCTATACCCACCTTCTAAACCTACCCAATAGGGGTCGGCCAAGCTAGCTTGGGAACAAGCTAGGGCCGGCCTAGGTATAAAATTGGGTGGCCGGCCTAGCTTGAACCCAAGTAGGGCAGGCAAAACTAAATTAAAAAAGCAATTTAATTTTAATTTTTATGTGGAAGATATAATTTAAAGAGAATTAAAATTAAAATATCTTTCTTGTAATAGATCTACAAAAGATTAAAGAAAAAGATTAGATCTCTTTCCTTATTTGTAGATTGGAGAGATGTTTTATTTTCTCTTTAAATATTATCCACATGTTGATAAAATTAAAATTATAGAAATTTCCTTTTTATCAACCATGAAGGGATTTTGAAGAGAAATTAAATTTACAAGAACAAATAAGGAAATTTTTGTTGATTGGAAATTTTTTCTTCTCTTTAAATTGTGGCCAGCCATATGAATTTAATGGGGAGTTTTTATTTTATTAATTCCTCATTAATTCATATTAAGGAAAGCTATTGATATTATTTTTAATAAGTTTCCTTAATTGTCAAGGCCAAGGATTATAAAAGAGGGGGTTAAGGTGCCTTGAAGAGAGACAATATTTTATTTTTCTCTCCCTCTTTTCTTCTTCTTGTGGCCGGCCCTAGCCTTTCTCCTTTCTTCTCTTTTGGTGGCCGAACCATACATCTCTTGGAGCTCTTGTTGGTGGCCGGACCTAGGAAGGAGAAGAAGAAAGAGGAGGAAGCCTCATCTTGAAGATCCTTTGGAGCATTGGTGGTGATCAAGTTCTTCTTCCTTGGAGGTGGTTCTTCTTGTGGCCGAACCTTGCTTGGAGAAGAAGAAGGTGCGTGGTGGTTTCTCGTCTCGGAAGATCGTTGCCCACACAACGTCCGAGGTTAGAAGAGGAATACGGTAGAAGATCAAGAGGTTTTTTCTACAAGGTATAACTAGTAAATTTTATTTCCGTATCATGCTAGTTATTTATGGAAATAATACCAAATACAAGAGGCTTACGTTCTAGAATTTCGAATATGTTTTTTCGAAGTTGTGTTCTTTTGTTTCTTTCTTTTCCTTGTGATTTGATTGTTCTCTTTGGTTAACCTAAAGTTATTTTAGGAAATTAAATATTAGCTTTCTATTAAAGGTTTTGTCTAGTCGGTGGTGGTTGCTCCCATATCCAAGAAGGCCATGTGCCTCGCCACGTCAGTACTGGGAACCTTTTATGGAAATTAATATTTAATGGAATTAATAACTTAAGGAGACTTGGGTCGAACGTGTTAAGTTCCGCAGGAGATCCAAGTCAAAACCTAAAAGAACAAATAGATTAAGTTTTGGATCAAACGTGTTAAGTTCCGCAGGCGATCCAAAATTTAATTTAAAAGAACACATGGTAGCTAGGAAAAGGTTCAGACCTTTGTACAAAATTTTGTACAGTGGAACCTCTAGGCTTTCCGAGTAGCAACCAACACAATATTCCCCAGGTCAAGGTTGATCATGTTGACTGAGGTTGAATTGAGTCAAGCTCGAGTCTTGATGTTGTGGTTTCGATGTTTGACAATACATGTAGTCAATACATGAAGATTGCAAGTGCAATTGTTCATGTGTGAAGGAGAGTCAAGTAGGTCAAAATTGACTGGATACTTGACTGGAAATATTGGTGAGTGAAGCCAGGTGAAAGTCCTAGTGAGTGAAGCTAGGCAGAAGAGAAATCCTGGTGAGTGAAGTCAGGTGAAAGACCTAGTGAGTGAAGCTAGGCAGAAGGGAAATCCTGGTGAGTGAAGCCAGGTGAAAGACCTAGTGAGTGAAGCTAGGCAGAAGAGAAATCCTGGTGAGTGAAGCCAGGTGAAAGACCTAGTGCGTGAAGCTAGGCAGAAGGGAAGTCCTGGTGAGTGAAGCCAGGCAGACATGAAGTCCTGGTGAGTGAAGCTAGGCAGAAGGGAAGTCCAAGTAGGTCAAAGGGATTTACCGGATACTTGGCACAAGGAAAATCCAGATGGATCAAGGATGATCGGACATCTGGTGTTGGGAAGTCCAAGTAGGTCAAAGGGATTGACCGGATACTTGGCACAGGAAATCCAGGTGGATCAAGGTTGATCGGACACCTAGTGAAGATAAGTCCAAGTGGATCAAGGTTGACCGGACACTTGGTGAGCGAGTTCTAGCAGGTTAAGGGTGACCGGATGCTAGGCATAATGTACCAACAGGTCATAGGTGACCGGATGTTGGTTTAGGAGGCTTTAGACTTGAGTTTAGGGAGAAATCATGAGTTGGATCGATCAGCCGATCGATTGGGCGAGTCTTCACGACAAGCCTCCTCCTAATCGATTAGTGGATCGATTGGGACAAGTGCGCGATCGCACAGAACGGCGCTAAATCGATCGGTCGATCGATCTAGAGCCCCCAATCGATCAGTGGATCGATTGGGAGGTGCGATTTCGTGCGATAAAGGTTGGATCAATCAGCTGATTGATCCAGGAAATTCCCGAGAGCACAGAGGCGCTCTGGATCGATTAGCCAATCGATCCAAAGCCTCCCCGATCGATTGGGAGTAATCCGATCGATCGGGATCCGACCGTTGGCGTCGATTAAAGTCGTTATCGAGCTCTTTCTTCGCCAACCCTTACACTGTTCAGCTCCGATCTTCACTAGCGACTCCACAACATCTCTCTGAAGTTTAGATCGCCAGTTCTTGAAGGTTCCTGGAAGTTTTCCAAGTCAAAAGGCGGATCAAAAGCAAGAAGGAGAAACTAGGGTTAGGGTTTTCAGTTGTCAACCTGTAAGAATTCTTGTATTTGTTTTCCCCTTGTCTTCTTCTTGTACTGAGAGTATTGTAGGGCTTCTCCGCTTTTGGTAGTTACCATAAATGAGTGTTTTTCATAGTAGATGGTGCGTGAGTGTGTGGATCCTTGGATTAGTCACCTCTTGTGAGGTGGATACCAAGTAAATCCTCTTGTTAGCGTTGTGTATTTTGTTTCTTTGTATTTTCCACTGCATATCTTGAAGAAATAAGCAACGAAGAGCAAGACGAGCGCACCGAGCTATTCACCCCCCCCCCCCCCTTTAGCTACATAATCGGTCCCAACATTTATTTGGTTCTACTTAGTGTCTGATAAATATGATTTATTAAGACTTACCTGCAACGTTGAGTTAGCACAATAGATATAAAATAGTAAGGTAAAATAGTGTTAGCAGCTTTCAAGATTCGCTGGACTGGTAGACTGTGCACGGTTGTCTGAAAATTAGTCAACCACACAGGCTTGAAGTTTACTCCTTTAAGTCTTCTTAGTACCTAGGGTTACCTTCCCTTAGGGTTATCTAGCTTCACTCACTAGGATTCTATTGTTGGGCTTCATTCACCAGGACTTCCACCACCTATCTTCACTCATTAGGGCCTAGCTTCACTTACTATGACTTCTATTACATGGCTTCACTCACCAGGACTTTCACCACCTAACTTCACTCACTAAAACCTGACTTCACTCACCAAAACTATCATCACCTAACTTCACTCACTAGGGTCTAGCTTTACTCACCAGGATTTTCCCTTGCCTAACCTCCAGTTAGGACTAGTCACTTAGCATGCCTAACCTTCAGTTAGAACTTACCCTTGCTAGTCATCTAGTCCTGACTAGACTTCTTTCTTCTAAATATCAAGTCTTCTTTGGATTAACTCTTAGTAAACCTTGTTATGTTTGAGAGGTATTTTAAGGCAATCGCCTAATGGTTTGTACCTATTTATTGGATAAATAAAGATTCACTACTTGAGTGCACATTCTATATGTGTTCGATTAAATCTTAAACTCACTTACTGAATGTCAACAATATGATTCATAGCATGAAAAAACTTGTGATTGGATTACAACTTGTAAGTATCTCTACATATGCAATTATGAATGTGTTGAAATAGTCCATAGTTGATGAATTGATGAGTTCAGACATCATCAATTCTGTGAGATTAGCATGCAGATATTCCTTGATCTAACCAAGCAGATATTCCTCATTGGCTGGAGATATTGTGATGTCGAAAGTTAAACGTGAATGCTAATTATGATAACTAGTTGATTGGAGTGACCTGCTATAAGATTTCATATAGTTCTCTACTTATATGGATATGTTAATGAAGCTCTTATTGTATCTCGGGTGCAAATTCCTTTCGACTTGAGATATTCAAGTCACCTTGATCATGGAGACTTATATTTTGATATCTTAAGTAAGCATCTCCATGGAGGTGTGGATCCAAGATGATTGGGTATAAGTCGAAGTGTCTGAAGGTATTTGAATAGCCAACAAAGAATTCACCACTCCTTGTAAAAGGAGATTTATACTTTATGGTCACTTGTTAAGATTGTAACTCAAAGTCTTTGACCAAAGTATTACATGTTAAGAGTATTGTATTATTGGACACATGTACTAGTAATTTGAATCCAAGTGATGAGGAAGTATTACTTGGACTAGGTGTGACGTAGTCAGCTTAGTAGGAACGGTCTATCCTGAACCAAGTGGATCAAAGATGAGCGAAAGGAATAAGATACGACTCACTGTAGCTGCCAAAAGATTCAGAAGTAGTTCTGAAATCAACTGTAATTTTTTAATAAATTAGGGAGCATGATGTACTACTAGGTGACACTCATGATCATTTCATAATTAATGGTTAATTATGGACAACCAACGTAACCGGGAACCTATAAGGTCATACGCACTATGAGTTTATCTTAGAGACCTAAAATGAATTTGAGAATTGGATTCTCAAATCAAGAGAAAGATAGAGTTTGGTTGGACCAAACAGAAATGATAAATATGGAAGGATATTTGTTGGAAGGGAGCGCGGATGGATAATGACTATTGTAGGAAATTTAGATTTATTATGGTTTGATAATAAACCAAAAAGGGTTTGGTTTAGTTATGAAACAACTTGGTTTAATAATAAACTAAAAAAGTTTGGTTTAATTATGAACCAAGAGGGTTTGGTTTTGAACCAAACTTAATCTTAATTGTAATGGACCAGGTTGACTTTGCTTATTGGGTTTGGATGATGACTTGCTCCCTAAGTCATGTAAAAGTATATAAATACCCTCTATGAGGAGAGAGAGAAGTGATTTTATTCTTTGAGAGAAAACGCTATTTTGATTAGGGTCTCATCCATTTCTCCCTCTCCCTCTCTCTAGCCGCCACCCAAGAAGCTCTTGTCATCCAAGAGTTACTGTTGGCCATCTCCAGCCACCGAATTTGGTGCCAACAATTCAGTACCAATGAATTCAGTGTTGACGATTTTCGTGTTGCACTGCTCTTCAAATCGTGCCATGGTAGTTCTCTCAGATCGCTCCATCTTCGCACGCAAGGCTAATACCTTTCGCAAAGATGGAACTCATGACTTTTGAAGTTGTCTTGATGATAACTTGACGTGGATACGAATAGAGGTGAGGCTTTTGACTGTCTCTTGGTTAGTTCCAATTCCAGTCCTCATTAATTGGTTGCTTACCTGTTGATTCCGAAGGAGGCTTGCCTTGAGAGGCTAACAAACGTTCTTTACAAGATTAATTAATGAACTGTTAGGTATACCTAGCGTAAATTTACTTTTTGTAAAATTTTAATGTTACGATCATGTTTGCATGAGATGTATCTTGTATGCGTATGGTGTGTGTTGTAATAATTAGAAATTATTATTGTTTATGTCTTCTGCTATGCATGTTTTTGAAATATGTTTTAGCACGTACCACATCAGTCATTCCCCAATAAACCTGACCATACTTGGGTATATTTATTGGATTTTGAGAGGTGTCCTAAGGTAATTGTCTTATGATTTTTACTATTTATTTGATAAATATAGATTCACTATTTGGGTGCACATTCTTTATGTGTATGATTGGATCTTAAACTCATGTACTGAATGCCCGTGATACGATTCATAGCATGAGATAATTTGTGATTTGATCACAACTTGTGAGCATCTCTACATATGCAATTATGAATGTATTGGAATATTCCTTAGTCAATGAATTGATGAGTTTGCACATCATCGATTCTGATAGACTAGCACGGGTTATACTCTTTGGTTTGGCCAAGCATCTGTTTTCTCACTAGCTGGAGATATTGGGATGTCGAGAGTTAAACGTGGATGCTAGTTATGGTAACTAGTTCATTGGAGTGACCTGTTGTAAGACTTCATATGATTCTCTTCATATATAGATATGTCAATGAAGCTCTTACCGTAGCTCGAGTGTAAGTTTCCTTCGACTTGAGATATACAAGTCACATTGGTTATGGAGGCTTATACATTGACATCTTAAGCAAGCATCTCCTTGGAGATGTGGACCCGGGATGATTGGGTATAAGTCAAAGTATCCGAAAGTGTTTGGATAGCCCACAGAGAATTCACCGCTCCTTGCGAGGAGATGTATATCCTATGACCACTCGTCAGAATTATTACTCAAAGTATTTGGCCAAAGTATCACATGCTAAGAGTACGAGACTATTAGACACATGTCAGAGTAATTTGAATCCGTAGAATGAGGAAATATTACTTGGGCTAGGTGTGACGTAGTCAACCTAGTGGGGATTGACATATAGACCATGACCTGAACCAAGTGTGTATAAGACGAGTGAAAGGAACATGACACGACTTACTATAGCTGCTGAAGGGTTTGGAAGTAGTTCCGAGATCAACCTATGATTTTTTGGTTAATTGGGGATCATGATGTACTACTAGGTGCCACTCATGATCGTTCCATAATTAATGATTAATTATGGATGACCAATATAACCGGGAACCTATAAGGTCACACTTACTATAAGTTTATCTAAGAGATATAAAATGAGTTTGAGAATTGAATTCTCAAATCGAGAGAGATTCAATCTGGTTGGACCAGACGAAGGGAAAATATGGAATCAGAATGGTGTAACGGAAGTATAGATAAGTCACGTCTTTTGAAGACGTGTTGGACGCTCTTTAGTTTAATTAATGAACTAAATTAGTTTTGTTCTTTAATTAAAATAGGTTTGGTTATTGAATCATATGGTTTGATTTTGAACTAAAGTTAAGGCTATTAGTATGGATTGCGGGCTAGTGGAAACGGATTTGGATTTGATCTAAATCCAATAGGAGATTTATAAATACAAGGATAAGAGAGAAAATAAATATAATTTTAGAATTAAATTTAATTTTGAAATTAAGTTTTATTTTTTATTATTTATTTTTTCTCTCCTCTATTTATTTCTCACGTAAAAAAAATGAAAGGTTGGTTCGTTCATTTTTTTCCTTCTTTCACCATTTTCCGTCGCCGACCCCTGTTGAAAAGTAAACTTAATTATAGATAGAATAGAATAAATGAGGTGGCAGTGGATAGGGATATAATAGATGAGGTGGCAATCATGATAGGAATAAAAGTTTCGTGAAGATAAAATAATAATAATAAAAAAACAGTCATGATTATATGAGATTGATGCTTATCCAATAAGCCTATAAATATGCACTTTTTTTTTTCATGAATGAAGCAAGTTGAGTTTTTAATTTTATTCTCCTCCTCTTCCACATAGAGATTCTCCTCCTCTTTCACATTTTTCCTTCTATAATTTTTTTATTTCTTCTCTCATAATTCCTTTTCCAACAAAGTAGTATCAGAGTCATGTCGATGCTTCCTATCCCTCATCTTGCTGATTTGAAGTATGGTAATTGGAGTATCCAAATGAGTGCCTTACTGGAGAGTGAAGGCTTATGGGATATTATTGAAAGAGGCTATAAAGCGCCTCAAGAAGGAGTCGACCAAACGGAGGCATAAAGGATGACAATGGCGGAACAAAAGAGAAAAGATAAAAAGCTCTTTTCTTTATCTATAAAGCTCTTGATGAAGCTACTTTTGAGAGAGTAGCCAGAACTACAACTTCCAAAAAGGCATGGGAGATCCTATAAGTAGCATAGAAAGGTGATGAAAGAGCAAAAAATATTCACCTTCAAATCCTGAGAGGGGAATTTGAATCGTTGGAGATGAAAGAGTCTGAAAGTGTATCAGATTACTTTACAAGGGTATTGGTTATTGTCAACCAATTGAAAAGAAATGATGATGACATTGAAGATAGTCACGTCGTAGAGAAAATTCTATGCTCATTGGAACCAAGATATGACTATGTAGTTGTGGCCATAGAAGAATCAAAAGATGTGAAAGAAATGAAGGTGCAAGAACTATTAAGCTTTCTACAAGCTCATGAAGCAAGAATGCAAAGAAGCCGGAAAGAGCCTATGGAGCAGGCTCTACAAACCAAGCTCACGATTATTGACCAGAAAGAAGAGTCAAAGACCAAAGGTTCGCAAGAAAATGGCGGTGGTCGTGGTGACTTTCGTGGGCGTGGCCGAGGTAGAGGTCGTGGTAGGGGCTCTGCTCGAGGCCGAGGAAGAAGTAAAGACAACAATCAAGGTAGAGACCAAAGGTATGACGAAAGAAATGTAAGATGTTATACTTGCAACAAATTTTGACATTATGTAACGGAATGCCGCTCTAACAATGTGCAAGGGAATGCTAATTACGCATCAAAAGAAGACAATGATAATGATGTAGTTTTGCTAGCAAGAAAGGATGGAGATTCCACAACCAAGAATTTGTCGTATTTAGACTCTTAGGCAAGCAATCATATGTGTGGGCGTAAAGATATATTTGTCGAGTTGGATGAAATAGTGAATGGACAAGTCTCGTTTGGAGATGCATCCAAAATCCAAGTAAGAGGCATTGGTAAGATTCTCATCAAACTTAAAGATGGAGCTCACACATACATCACCAATATTATTATGTGCTCGACATGAAAACAAATATTATTAGTCTTGGACAATTGTTTGAGAAAGGTTTTAATATGCAACTAAAAGATGGTAGTCTTCGTTTGAGAAAGCAAAGCAAACTTATTGCTCATATTCCTATGTCTAAAAATATGATATTTTCTCTTGATATTAAGCATGTTACTGCAAAATGTTTAAGTGCATGCATAAAGAATAGTACATGACTATGGCATATGAGGTACAGGCATGTGAACTTCAGAGCTCTAAAGCTTCTCTCAAGCAAAGGAATGGTGAATGGTCTTCCTCATATTAATGCTCAAGATGATATTTGTCAATGGTGTATTCTTGGCAAACACCCTAGAGCAAGTTTTCTGAATGAATCGCACAACCGAGCTAAGAAGCCTCTTGAACTCATTCATACAGACATATGTGGGTCAATCACTCCGACCTCCTTTGGAGGCCGTCAATATCTTATAACCTTTATTGATGATTTCAGCAGAAAAACTTGGGTCTATCTTTTGATGAATAAAGACGATGATTTTGAGAAGTTCAAGGAATTCAAAGGATTGGTAGAAAATCAATCTGGCTATACTATCAAAGCAATGCAGTCAGATCGTGGTGGTGAATTCACCTCAAAAGAATTTGAAAAATTCTGTAAAAATCATGACATCTGGAGGCCTTTAACCGCACCTTATTTCCCTCAACAAAATGGAGTTGCTGAAAGGAAGAACCAAACTATTCTTGACATGGTTCGA
Source organism: Zingiber officinale (assembly GCF_018446385.1). Lineage (NCBI taxonomy): Eukaryota > Viridiplantae > Streptophyta > Magnoliopsida > Zingiberales > Zingiberaceae > Zingiber > Zingiber officinale. The sequence continues at coordinate 101,788,280 of NC_056001.1, read as the reverse complement.
AGTATGCTAAAAATGAAAGAAGTGCTTAAAGAATTTTGGACCGAAGCCATAAACTGTGCGGTGTATTTGCTAAATAAATCTCCTACAAGGAATCTAGAAGGAATTACACCTCAGGAAGCATGGACCGGATACAAGCCATGTGTATCTCATTTGAAGATTTTTGGGTGTATGCCCTGTGCACACATTCTGGATCAAAGAAGAACGAAGCTTGATGACAAAAGCTTACCTTGCATGTTCATTGGCTACGATGCAAGATCGAAGGCTTATAGACTCTATAATCTAGTTAATAGAATGATTATCATAAGTAGAGATGTTGAATTTCAAGAAGATTGTGCTTGGAATTGGAGCACTAATATGATGATGATTCAAGAAGAAGAACAAGTGAAAGAGAAAGAACCAACTCCACCACCGTCGCCTACTTCTTCATCATCCTTGGATGAAGAAAATCCTCCACCACAAAAGACAAAGAGTCTTTTGAACATAGAATTATATGAGGTGACAACTCCACTTAATCTCATTTGTCTTTATGCTAATGAAGAAATTGTATCTTTTGAAGAAGCTATTAAAGATAGCAAATGGAAGAAAGTCATGGATGAAGAGATGAAGGCAATTGAGAAGAATGAAACTTGACATCTTACTACTTTGCTCGATGGCCACAAACCCATTGGTGTGAAGTGAATTTATAAAGTAAAGAAAAATGCTCAAGAAGAAATAGAAAAGTACAAAGCACGACTTGTGGCAAAAGGCTACAAACAAAAGGTCGACATTGACTACGAAAAAGTGTTTGCTCTCATTGCCCAAATGGAGACTATAAGGTTGATAATCTCTTTAGCCGCTCAACTAAAGTGGCAAATATTCCAGCTTGATGTCAAATCAACATTTCTTAATGACTACTTAGAAGAATACGTCTATGTTGAACAACCGGCTGGCTACATCAATGTAGGATCGAAAAGAATTTAGATATCTCCACAATGACATGATATTGTCCACTTTGGGCCTAAGCCCTCATGGTTTTGCTCTTGGGCTCTACCCAAAAGGCCTCATGCCAATGGAGATATCTTTTTCTTATAAACCCATGATCTTTTCCATGTGTTTTCAATATGGGACTATGTTTGCAACCTTGCAACCCCAACAATCCCCCCCTCAAACAAAGGACCATGGGCTTCCCACGTCCGATCCTCGACCCACCAGGTCTTCCTGCCCCTCGGTCCACCCGACCTACTAGGACTTCCTTGCCTAGTCGCAACTAGGACTTCCTGCCTGATGTCTGGTCCTCTTGATCCGAACATAGGAGCCCCCACTTTCTTTGTTCGAGGTCAATATTATACCCACATAGCTTAATCAGACCATAGCTCTTGTGCACAGTCGGCGGTTAAACCTTCTGGCAGTCCGGGCTCTGATACCAATTGTAGGATCGAAAAGAATTTAGATATCTCCACAATGACATGATATTGTCCACTTTGGGCCTAAGCCCTCATGGTTTTGCTCTTGGGCTCTACCCAAAAGGCCTCATGCCAATGGAGATATCTTTTTCTTATAAACCCATGATCTTTTCCATGTGTTTTCAATATGGGACTATGTTTGCAACCTTGCAACCCCAACATTCTCCTCGCCCGGTAATATAGTAAGTCTGTTGCTCTTTCTCCTCCTTCTTTTTGACCCTTTCCACCTTCCTTTCTTCTTCTTTCTCGAGCCCATGGCCAACGATGACCCCTTAGATAGGTGGTATGAGTTCTAGTGGATCATATATACCAAGGGTGTCGGCCAACAGCTTTGGTAGACCTTTGGTATCCCTTCTGATTATGAGATTAGCATTCCGATGCCAAGCATCATGTTAGTGCAATGGAAGTGATTTAGACCACTAAAGGGGAGGAGTGAATAGCAATATGCAAATTAAAACGATTTTACTCGTGCTAATGATTTGCAAGGACACACACATTAATAATTAATAGAATATATAAATGAAAGAGGACATAAAAGATTACTTGGTTACAACCCTCGGATTTTTAGTCTAAGAACAGTGAAAGCTCTATTATCTTCTCCTTCTTCGGAAATATTTCGAAGGTAGAGAAACCTTTTACAATGGTTTAATAACAAAGGAAATAATAGAACTAATATAGAGATATTCAAAAGTGTGTTGTGTCTTGTTCTCCGAGCTTAACCCTATTTATAGTCTTCATCTTGAACTAACCATTGTGTTGACATGGCATCTCCAATCAACTAGACACTCTTCGGTAGCCTATATAGTGTTGACGTGCCCTTAGCTTTTATCCACTTTGATAATGGTTCGATAACGGCTTTGGATGAATCAGTCCCTTTCTGGTTGCCTGGAGGCTCCCTGATGAAAATGTTGTACTGATCCATTTCAGTAATGGTTACAAGTGGAGTGGCAAGAGCATCCAAGCACTTGGAGAGGTTCCAGGCACATGGACTCCAGGCATCTGGAAGTGATCCGGGTGCCTGAAATGGTCAACTTCTAAACTTGACCATTTTCTTCTCCAGTCACTTGGGTAAATGACTAGTCACCCTGAATTGAACTCACTCCAACTCAATTCTATGAATCTTCTTAAGTAGTCTTCCTCTTGGCTTCTTATCCCTCGGATGCATTTTGTGTGTTCTTCACGCTTCCACCGGAGTACTCTTCTATAGTTCCTCGTACCTCAGATGCACCAAATTTATCGGCTCCAATGCTCCTTAGCCATCGGGTACTTGTATGTTCGCCTAAGTTCCTGGACACTTAGACTTGTTGGTACCCTATGATAGTTTTGATGTGACCAACCAAGTTAAGTTAGGTCTTGTATATTTGATCCTTGTGTCTAAGTGTGCAGGAGCTTAGGAACACAAGAAATCGAGCGGAAGATGCAGCTAGCGAGAAGGATGGAATGGGAAGAGAGTCGACGGCTCGGTGCATCCGAGGGACGAGGTGCTGCGAAAGAGTACACCAGCATATGAGAAGGATACACGTAGCAATTCAAGGGACGAGAAGCCAGAAGGAAGACTGCTCGAGGAGAAGGCTGAAAAATGGGTTTGGGTGAGCCTTATTCTAGTTAGCCAAAATCACCCAAGTGAGCATAGCAGTGAAAGAGTCAAAGGAGAAGACTTGGAGCTCGGAAGAAGCTACTGAAGGTGCCTTCAAGTGGATTGAAGGCGCCCTTGCGCCTTTTTGGTGAAAGGCGCCTTCAAACTATTGAAGGCGCCTTCAACCCTTCATGGAAGACACCTTCAATCAACTTGGAGGGTGCCTTCGACTGGGCAAAAGTGACATTGGCAAAGGATAAAGTTTTATCCCTTCTTGTTGTACTGGAGACGCCTTCCAACTTGTTGGAGGCGCCTTCCAGTCACGGATAAAATTTTTCAAGGGCTATAAAAAGACCCCTGGACCTAGGAATTAAGAATCAACTCTTGTATTTATTTCCTAGCAACTGTTTGAGCATTCAATGGGTATAAGAGGCTTCTCCGCCTTCATCGAAGGAGACTTTTAGAGCTTTTCACTGGTCTTGGATTAACAATTACCTAGGTTGTAACCAAGTAAATCTTGTACATTTTCTTTTATTTTTTTTGTTGAAAGGATGAGAAAGTGATTTTGTTTTACAGGAAATTCACCTCCTATTGCCGACCCCACTGCTCCAACAATTGGTATCAGAGCCCAACTGCCTCAGACGAACTAACCGTTGACTAAAGCACCGAAACAATAGCCGGACCGACAATCTTCCCACCGAAGTTTGAGGGAGAATTTATGTCTTGGAAGAAACGCATGGAGGTATTTTTCAAAACTGATTTTGAAATTCTGTTAATAATTAAATATGATTTTGTAGCTCCCAAAGACTCCCAAGGAAATGAAAAGGAAGAATACCAATGGACCAAGAAGGAGCAAGCAGACTTCGTAGCGAACGAATGAGCCAAGTTCCACCTACTCAGCGTACTTCCACCCGAGGAAGTAAATCAGATTAGATTATAAATTAGCAAAGGAACTTTGGGAAAGTTCCTGGAGCTGCACGAAGGAACTTCTGAAGCAAAGCTCACAAGATGAGACTTGCTCCGGAACCAATTGACAAACCTCTGATGGAAAAAAGTGAAACAGTTGGACATCTGGCACTTGAGGATCAAAGAACTCATCACTGGACTCCCAAATCTTGGAGAAAAGGTAACGAACCAAGATTTGTTAAGGTATGCTTTAAATGCATTTCCTAGGACACCCGAGTGGACATCTATAGTCGACTCATTTTACATATCTAAAGATTTTGAACTTAGTTCATTAGAAAATCTTGTTTCCACTTTTGAACTTCAAAAATCAAGATGTGTAGTCTTGCGAAACAAAGGAGAAAAGACAACCCATAACATAGCTCTAAAAGCCAACCAAAAGGACGAACCATATCAAGACTCCGAGAATTCAATCGATGAGGATGAAGAAGCATTATTGGTAAGGAAATTCAATAGCTTTATTAAATCTAATAGATTCAAGTTGCAGACAAGAAAGGACTTCAGAAGTAAAAGAAAGGTATGATACTACAACTGCCAAGGAGAAGGGCACATCAAGGCCGATTGCTCCTAACTAAAGAAGAGAGAGAAAGATAAGGGAAAAAGACCGACAAGATCGAAACACAAGAATCTGAAGGCAACTTGGGATGAGTCGTTGTCCTCTGAGTTCGAGATCAAGGCCTACGCCAGACTATCTTTAATGGCAGATCATCAGAGGGACATTGAAAGTTCCTCAGAGATGAGCATCGACGAAGGGAGAGGATCCTCTGAAGAAAGGAGCAGCAGAGGGGGAGCATCAGAACACAAGTAAGTGAGGTACGTGCCTTACCTCCTGAAAAATTCTTTGAATTTATTAAAGTTCTTTATAAGGATCTAGTAAATTTAGAAAAAGAAAATATTAGGTTAAAATTAAATTTAGCAAAGTCATGTCCCCTAGAAATGTATGATTGCTTAAAAATAGAAAATGAAAAATTAAAGATTCAAATAGAAAAACTAGAAAATGACTATGCATGCTCAACTCAAAAAGGAATTCAAAATTTAAATTACAGATAGCTAAGTTGGTATATCAAGAACTATAGGGGTCAAATTAGAAAAATATCTAAAAATTATATACCTCCCCCCCCCCCCCCCAATAAATTTTTAGTAAATCTAGTAGGAAGAAACCTATACTGGGTTCCAAAATCATGCTTAGATTAAATTGTTTTAATCCATTCAGCGTACTCATAAACAAAAGGAAGTTAAATATTTCTTTTCTTTAAGAGACTTTGTCTAGAAGTCATTGTTGTTCAAATATCCAAGAAGGCCTAGTGCCTCGCCACAGCCTGGAAGTCGATTACTGAAATAAATGTTTAATTATCTAAAATTATTTTAAAACAAATTTTGAAATTCTTAATGAATGTTTAGCCAAATTTTTTCTAAATTTATGTAACACTTTATTGTATTTTTCACCCCATTTTTTTTTATGTGATAAAAGGGGAAGATAAGTAAAAGTTCAGGGAGATTAAAGAGAAGTTAGGATTTTTTTTTTATTTTGCAACTAATTTGTTTAAATTTATTGCAACTTTATACTTATTTTTTTTTAAACCCTAACTTAAACTTGGGTTGATGCATATTAAAAAGGGGGGATTATTGGTACCCCATGGTAGTTTTGATGTGATCAATCAAGTTAAGTTAGATCCTGTGTATTTGATCCTTGTGTCTAAGTGTGCAGAAGCTTAGGAACATAAAGAAGTCGAGCGGAAGACGTAGCTAGAGAGAAGGATGGCACGGGAAAAGAGTCGACGGGCTCGGTGCATCTGAGGGACAAGACACTGCGGAAGAGTACACCAACAGATGAGAAGGACACGCGCGGAGGTCCGAGGGATGAGAAGTCGGGGAGGAAGACTACTCGAAGAGAAGGCCGGAAAATGGATTCGGGTGAGTCCTATTCCGGTTGGCCGAAATCACCCAAGCGAGCGGAGCAGCGGAAGAGCCAAAGGAGAAGACTTGGAGCTTGGAAGAAGTTGCTGAAGGCACCTTCAAGTGGATTGAAGATGCCCTGACGTCTTTCTGGTGGAAGGCGCCTTCAATAGCTTGAAGGTGCCTTCGACCCTTCATGGAAGGTGCCTTCAATCAACTTGGAGGGCGCCTTCGACTGGGCAAAAGTGGCGTTGGCAAAGGATAAAGTTTTATCCTTTCTTGCCGTGCTGGAAACACCTTCCATCTTGTTGGAGGTGCTTTCCAGCCATGGATAAGATTTTTCAGGGGCTATAAAGAGACCCCTAGACCTAGGAATTAAGAATCAATTCATGTATTCATTTCCTAGCAATTGTTTGAGCATTCAACGAGTGTAAGAGGCTTCTCCACCTTCATTGAATGAGACTTTTAGAGCTTTTCATTGATCTTGGATTAACAACCATCTAAGTTGTAACCAAGTAAATCTTGTGCCTCTTCTTTCATTTTTTTTTTGTTTAATTTAATTTTTTTATTGTTACTAATCTAAGTTGAAAGAACAAGAAAGGGATTTTGTTTTACATAAAATTCACCTGCTATTGTCGACCCCGTTGCTCCAACAAGACCTACAGATCAAAAACAACAATGATCTAATTTAAACTTGTTTGACAACACATCAAAAGACAACTAGGGGTTCTAACACATCGACCATATGAGTCACCTCTAGGATATATGACATGCTCTTTCGGCCAGTTAGCTGGTGGTCTTAGGTTTCCCCTCCATCCCTTTCTTCAAGACTTGGCCAAGTACTATTTTAAACTTTCTTTGTCACGATTGATCCCCAACTCTTATTGTTTATTTTATAGTGCAGTCATTATCTTTCAATTGTATCAAATTTCACTTTAGCCTACCATCTTCCACTATCACTTTACCTCAAGTAAACAGATCCCGGGGTCTTCTACTTCACAGCTAAAATAGGGTGTAGCTTCTTGGGTAAGTACTCCTCTTCCGATAAGGGGGCCACTTCATCTTCGTCAAGACATCTCAACCATATATGTGGCTGATGCCCTGGCTAGATGATCTACCCATTCCACCACCGTTGGACAACTACAAGTTGGAACCAATGTATTTGGATATGATTGGGATATTGTCTGAAGTGTAGTTCAACGTCAGTCTGTTAGCAAATAACGAAGTCCTGCTTCACTTGGCTGGGCTAAGCCCAAGTGCAGTGGTGCTGGACAACTGCTTGATTAAGGTGCTTTTTGGTTAGCTTTCCCATATAAGTGACTAACTTTTTATTTTTGTAGGTTGGATCATGTACGTTGCATTGATAAGTAAGAAATTGAAATGAGATCTAACTTCCATGGATAACGTATAGGCCCCATTAGATGACACTGAAAGATCATCTAAACTGCTGACACCTTATTCCCCCCTTGGGGATGAGTCTATAGTTGTCGAAGCTCGGGGTATAGTGGCTAAGACCTCGATAACTGCAATCGAGATTGAGGTTTCCAGCCCCCACAACATCGGTTCTTGCTGTTCTAAATCCTATCCAACTTGAGAAATGATAGAAAGCAACATTCAAGGTTGATTCCTCTAGGAAGTGGAGACTGGTTCGATCTTCTGGGGAATATGTCTTGATGTCAGCACCGATAAGAAGTGGTTCTCTTGAGACAATTATCTAGGAAAGGGCTGAAGCACCCAAACGGTGGCATAACTACGACCACTAGTGGAGCAGCTACTCCACTATCGATGAGGATGCAATCATCTTCCAGTAGTGCGACTATGCAATGTGCTTCTTCATTTATAGATCTACCACGGCCGAGTTCTGGCTCTGCCTTGCCTCCCCGAGGTCTAAGGAGCAAGGAACAGACAAGGGGATCCAACTCCACATTAGCTAAGCAACTCCGTGAGTATGAGATGGATGTCATGCCATATTTGGGCCTCCTAAATCTTGGCAAAAACTTGGTTTGATTCATTCAGAAGATATGTTATGTTTTTCAATTTGAAACCCTTAAAATATCTATAAATTATGGTTTTGATTATGAAATCCAAGGTGGAAGCACAGGGACTATATTGCTGCCTCTGCGATCTAATAAAAAATTACCACGACATGGAAGACAAGGTAGTTGAATTGGAGGGTCAGCAAACCCAGTCAGGACAAGGAGCTGTAGAGGACTTGACGGTTGTGAATAGGAGGGCCAAGGCCGAGTTGGAGAAATGGAGTAATAGGTCTAAGACCTACTCTGATAAGACTCAAAAATTGGAGAGTGAGCTCACTCAGGCACAGACATTTGTGCTGGCTTCTGAGGAGTTGGCCAAGAAGGTGTAGACTGCAAAGGAGTTGGCCAAATAAGCTCAAGAAGAAATGTTTCAAGATTAGCAAGTGCTTGTCGTGCAAGTGGGGAAGTTGGTTGCTTCAGAAACTTAACGGTTGCAGCTCCAATGCAACTTTCGTGCCATGACTTTGGCTAATGAGAAGCTGATGTTACAACTATCTGAGGTAAAGAAATGAAGATGGCGTCTAAGCTGGAGACCTTAAAACTGAGCTAGAAGCCACCAAACCTAGATGCGACCCTGAGCCGGATTCGGCCCGGACCTAGTCTGGGCTCGTAACCGGGTCAACGGGTCGATTGCCTATTGACCCGAGTCATTGGGCCGAAATGAAATGGCAAGGCCCCCAAAATTGACGAACTACCGGTTAACCGCTAGTTAAGCCCGTAGTTTTTTTTTAAAATTTTTAAATGATCATTGGAACTGACAGTTCTTACCGACGGTTCATAGCCGTTGGGGGGGGGGGGGGGGGGGGGGGGGGGGGTTGACTATTTTTTTCAATGGTTAAGATCATTTGAACATTTTTTGATCAATGACTATGATTTAGTGTCAGTTACTATCCAAACTCTATAAAATAGGGAGTTCATTTCATCATTTTCACACACATCTTCTCTACTCCCATTTTCAATTTCGTATTCTCTACATATATTCGACTCCAAGTCTCTACACACTTTCATTTCTACTTTTCAACTACAATGGAAGCATGTCGTTGAGGTTTATCATCTCTATCTCGAAGGGGAAAGGAAATAGTGAATCCGCATGAGGACTCCAAGATTCAATCCACCGATGATGAAGCCAAGCACCTTCCGATTCCAACACCCAAAATACAAGGAAGTACCGATGCAATTACTTCTAAGGGTTCGGGAACTTCCTCCTGTAAAATCTTCTATTTTCACTAAGAATTTTAAGAATGTCACACTTTTGCCGAGAGAATTGCGTGCAAAATGTAAGCACTGTAATGCTTCCTACAAATTTCAAGTCGGCGATAGCTATGGGTCATTGAAATGACACATAGAAACGAAGCACTCGACGGAATATGAACTCGACCATTCTCAAACATAATTTTCTAGATTTTCTTCAACTAGCGGTAGTACTGATTCCGTTTGATTTTTATATTCTGATAATAAATTAAGAGAATCATTAGCTAAATTTATTTTCATAAAGTATCTTTCTTTTAGTTTTGGATCTAAATGTAGATTTAAAGATTTTTGTAAAGAATCTCTAAATTTATGTGCTAAGCGTGTTCCTAGGACTACACTTACTTGTATAATTAAAAAATTAGTAAAACAAGGAAAAAAAGAATTTAATTGATGAAATTAGTAAATTAAATAATAAAGTTTCTTTATATTTTGATATTTGGAGTGATTATTGACAAACACATTCGTATATGGATATGACTTATCATAAGATCAATAACTCTTGGAATCTCCAAAAAAAGGCTATTAGCTTATAGAGTTTTTAATGAATTGCATACTGCTCATGACATCGCATAATTATTATGTTTAATTTTAGAAGAATATAGATTAACTCACAATTTTTTTTAATATCATTAGATAATGCTAGTTCCAATACCGCTTGTATAGAAAAACTAAAATTTGTTTGTCAACCTATTATTGGTGGTTTATTTTTTCATATTCGTTATATATGTCATGTTTTAAATTTATATATTCAAGATGAATTAAAATTTTTAAATCATATTAAATCAATTAGAACTGTAATTTCTTATTTATGATTGCTTCTATCTATAGTGAAACAATGGGGTAAATTTTATAAAACTAATAGAATGAGACCTAAAAAATTTTCACGTGATATACCAATACATTGGAATTTAACATATCAATTATTACAAGATTCATTTCAAAATAAAGAATTATTCTATTTATTTTTAGCACAAAATACTAATACTAATATATATTTATTTTTTTTAATAACAATGGAACCGAACAATTTTCTTGTGTTTATTATCCCACTGCTCATTTTGCTAGTATAGTATTAATTTTAAATTAACATATTAATAATGAATCTTTATCTTCTTACATATTAGTTATGAAAACTAAATGGAAAAAATATTTTTATGTTATTCCTAAAATTTATTAAATTACATTTGCATTAAATCATATATTTAAATTAGAAGTTTTATAAGAAATATTAACTTTATATTATGATACTTTAATTCTAATTAAAAATTCTTCTTCTTCTTATCTAGTTAATATTACATATAATAATAGAATTTATTTATATAATCTTTATAATTAATATTATGTAAAATATGGTATAAACCTAATATTTCTAAAACACAATAAACTACTAATAGTAATTTAAAAACTTATAAAAGCACAACTTTATTAAAAGATCATGAAACATCCACGAGGATTCTCAAGTTCCATATAGGAACTTGAGAATTATTTTGTAACTTTTTTTATTTTAGTAAAACAAATAGTGAAAATTTTGATATCCTAAAGTGGTGGTCACAGAAGCTCAAAACTTTCCCGTCCTCTCCGTGATCGCCAAAGAAATTTTAGCTTGTCCAGTGTCAACTGTTGCAATAGAGCAGACATTCAATGCCGACGATAATATATTAGATAAACGACGATCGACTTTGTCTCTCGACTCATTGGAAGTCTAAGCATTACTTGATAATTGGACCAGAGCCAAGAAAAGAATCTAAAGAATGCATCTTTCTGATGATGAAGTCAAAGAATTTGATATTAAAGGATCCAATACAATGGGAACGAGAAATAGAAGTGAATAACAACATCACTTCCTAATATAAAAGGGTAAAAATGTAAAAAAAAAAACCTACATGGGCTTTAATTCCCTTATACCGTAAGGGGATACATAGACAACTTAAATAAATGCAAGCTTTTTTTAAATAAATTTTAAGTTTTAAAACTTTTAATATAATAATCTTGAACCTTGGTGAACTGTAGCGAACCATGAACTGTGACCATCTTGGGTGGTTAAGGTTAAGGGTTGACTTGTTAAGAACCGTCAAACCGACGGTTTCGAATTGTCAAACTATCAATTCTGAACCGTCGAATCGTTGATTCTGAACAATTGAACTATCAAACCATGGTCAGGTCTAATTAAAGATGGATGGGAGGCAACTTAGCAGGAACTACATGACTACCAATTGAGCGAAGAGAATTGCTAAGAAACTTAGAAGAAAGCTTTTTTGGCCTCTACAAAATTTTATGACTTGCTCTCAAATAGGACCAGCAATATGCTAAGGCATGGATTTAAGGGTGCCCTCTACCAATGCATTCAAGTAAAGCTAATCCCATGGGGGTTGATCTATCATTCTGGAACCTGTAGAAAGTCTACGATGAGATGTCCGCCTCCGAAAAGGTTGATTGATCTTGCCTCTTTTCTCTCCTGCTATCATTGACTCTTGCATTTTGTTTTGTGATGCCATGAAGAAACTTCTTTTATTATGAATAGATTTTCTTCTTGCAACTTATCTCGTGAGTATGTATTGATTTTTTTTAAACTTATCTTGCTTATATGTGTCGGTGGCATATTTCTGTGATTTGTTTCTGAATGATGAAGGAGTGAGACAACAACCAAGTCAACCATCTTTCCCATAAAGTCTATGTCACAAATGGCCGAGAGTTTGACTTATTGGCTTTGTTGCCTCTTACTTGGCATTTTTGCTTTTACTATTGAGCAAGGAGTAACTCGACTAAGGGGCTTTGTCGGACGGCTAAATTTCTCATGTGAAACTAAGATCTTCTAGTTTGTTGAGATTGAGACAGAGAGAGTGCATGTGTCTGAAGCCGAGACACTATTGAGGCACGGATCTGGAACTGAGTGGCTATCGCAAGGCAAGGACAGACCATACAAAAGATAAGGGGAGTGTATTGAATTTAAATTACATAAAATTGATTACAGACTTATCTATTAATATGACTTGAACTAATAATTTTAAACTATCAAGTAATGGATGATGAGATATTCAAAATTGAACTTGTAAGGCTGAATGGCTAGCACGATGCTAAAAGAATCTTCACTGGAAATAGAAGAAATATATTGAATTAAAATTATACAAAATTGATTGAAAACTTATCTGTTAATATAATTTAAGTTGATAATCTCAAACTGTGAAGTAATTGAGGATAAGATATCCAAAATTGAGCCTATTGTAAGGATGAATGACTAGCATAAAACTAGAAGAGTATCCACCGGTTAAATTGAAATTATAAAAAATTGATTGGAGGCTTATCTGTCGGTATGACTTAAGTTGATAATCCATAGCTACTGAAAGAAGAACAACATCGACGATTGATGTTGAGGTATCGATCATGTCGAGATCCCAAACTGAGCCAAGACAGTGTCGACATATGAGAATGAATCGCTAGCACAGGGCTAGGAGCATCATGCCTACCATATGATGGGGTCACTAGTGAAGGCAAGGAGGGCAAAGAGTTTCGCTAGCATAGAGCTAGGAATTCTAAGCACGATGTAAGGCAAAGCTACTAATGAGGGGTTAGAAAGCTCTGCTAGCGCAATGCTAGGTTCTCCTAGCTTGTCGTAAGGCGGTGCCATTCACAAGTGAGGACAAGAGGGCAGACAGAGTCTCTATTGCTAACGCGATGCTAGGTTCTCCTGGCTTGT